>NC_142930.1:156801163-156828663 GCF_046866305.1 Octopus bimaculoides | reverse complement strand
TATATATATATCCATAAAATATATTTCTAGCTTTGCCATTGTTCTCTTTATCCTTTTCTCTCTTTATACATACACACGCTAATACACGACCTATGTTATATTCCCCACTCATGTTTATACAACGACAGGGTCAAAACTAACCGGTATACAGCACTTACTCGGTGTTACCTCTATCTTTGGGTTTGGTTGAATCCAATACCCTTCATAACCTTTATATATATATATATGAATTTCTGTTACATATATATGCACTTACCTGTGATACTTATGAGAAATAGAGAGAATGTATAAAAATAAATAAATAGATAAATAGATAAAGAAACAAATATATAAATATATTTGTCACATACCTGGCATAAATATAAGATATAAAGGTTGATAAAATAAATAAATAACCCTATATAAAGACCGTGGATACATACAATATACAAAGCGAACCCATACCCCCCCCACACACATACACACAAACACACACACAATCAAGAGTACAAACGCATGCGCACGTAAGGATACACACCTTAGAAGAACAAAATGGAGTAAGTAGAGCAAGAACACACACGAAAAAATAAATGTCGTCGAAGAGGTCGCAGATACGTGACAAAAGATTTCCGGACAATGGACAAGAGTTAAAATAATAAAAAAAGAACAGCAATAAACAAGTGAAGAAAAAGTATATATACGTATATATATATATATATATATATATATATATATATATATATATGTGTGTGTGTGTGTGTGTGTGTGTGTGTATGTGTGTGTGTGTGTGTGTATGTGTGTGTGTGTGTGTGTGTGTGTGAGTGTGTGTGTGAGTGTGTGTCTGTGTATGTTTGTATACGACTTCAGGAATCTAACTACATATGTGCTGTTGGTGATTTTTTAAAACTTCCTTTTTTACCTTCCTCTTACGACGAAGAACTATGCTCGAAACGTCAAAAACTCCCTATTTTTACCGAGCACTTTTGTGGTCCTTTCTAATAATTCGCGTAAGAGTTCAACGGTCCCTATTTGAAAGTCATGTTTTTTTTCCTGAGTTTTGTTTCGACGAGGAGATTTTTCCCTCTTTCTCAAAGGCTGTCATTGCTTTCGAGACAGTACTTTTTGATACACCAAACATTTCGGCTGTTTTCGTTACGCTAGCACCTCACATGCGAGCACCAACAATTTGACCACGTTGAAAGTCCAATAAATATGCCATTTTAATGAATTTTAATTACCTTTTTCTGATGATAACTGAAAAGAAACAGCAATTTTAGTAAAACATATTACACAACACTAATAACATATAAAAAAAAACCCCAAAAAAAGCAAAGCCCAAAAATAAACAAGCTTTTGACGGTTTTATAGATATTTCAAAATTATGCTGCTATGATGCTAGGTGTTTCCATTATTTTGTCCAACCCCTGTGCATACATACGGCTCCATGTGCTTATGTCTGTGCATGCCTACATATATATCTGGCATGTGTGCGTGTGTGTTTGTATCTGTGTTTGTGTGTGTGTGTATGTTTGTGTCTGTGTTTGTGTGTGCATGTATGCACGTGTGTTGTATACATATCTGTAAATGTATATGTATGCGCGAGAAAATCTGTTGCCTATCCTCCACGCCCATCTTCCTGTTTTCTACACGTTTATTAACAGAATTTACTTTCTCTTTCCTCATAACATGAGTCTTCCATTCCGCTTACATCATCGTTTAAGCCACCCTACTAATTACTCTTTACTCTCTCTCTCTCTCTCTCTCTCTCTCTTTCTCTTACTTGTTTCAGTCATTTGACTGCGGCCATGCTGGGGTACCGCCTTTAGTCGAGCAAATCGACCCCGGAGTTACTCTCTGTAAGCCTAGTGCTTATTCTATCAGTCTCTTTTTGCCGAAACGCTAAGTTACGAGGACGTAAACACACCAGCATCGGTTGTCAAGCGAAGTTGGGGGACAAACACAGACACACAGATATATACACATACATACATACATATATATATATATATATATATATATATATATATATATATATATATATATATATATATATACACACATATATACGACGGTCTTCTTTCAGTTCCCGTCTACAAAATCCACTCACAAGGCTTTGGTCGGCCCTAGGCTATAGTAGAAGACACTTGCCCAAGGTGCCACGCAGTAGGACTGAACCCGGAACCATGTGGTTGGTAAGCAAGCTACTTACCACAGCTCTTGTGGAAAACATTTTCACAGGCTTATTTTAAGATTACACATGAACTATAATATGCAGATTTAACTCCTCGCCAAACTCACCAACTGGTTGGCACATAATGCTGTTTTTATTTTACCTGAAAAAAAGCACATTTATGTCTCTCACCGTCAATGACCAACGTTTACTTTAATAGTGACCTATTTACTGCTAATACTTTATTATTCTCCTGCTAATCCTGTCAGTTCTATACTATCATAGACTCAATAATTACTTACATACGTCTAATTCTCTAGGTAATTGACTAATTAGAATGCCTCAGCATGGATATCAGTGGACATCACTATCTTCCTGACATCCACCTTGGAAATCTTGGAAACCGTAAATCGGATTCATATCTAAGACATAAATCTCTCACTTTACGTAATGTTCATCTCATTGGCGATCAAGCTGCAGATCACTTGTGATGATGCTATTTTATTCAATGATTTGTACGCAATTGCTGTATGATATCAATTTAACTTATCTAGAAAAACCTATATCTAGCCAATAACTCTGGTTTCATTTTAGATCCTCATTTTCCACATTATTACGATTCAGTTACTTTTGAAGATGTGCACGAGTTACTTAGTATGGTTATGAAACATTGTTTCTTCTAACGTTCAGTTCCTATTTAATTTTCAGCTACAATTAGTGCCAACAAAAATTCGATAAATCTGTAAACGAGGTATGTATTGGTAATTCATATCTTAGTTTATTTAAACAAGCTCTGTCCCGAGGTGTGCAATTCTGTAATTTACCATAAAATTAAAACTTTCTCCTAACTCTGAACATCTTCAGAGTTTACCTTACATTTTATAAACCGACAAAAGTTTAAAATCATTCTTTGTCTTTAACCTAGATATCGTTGCACTGTTATTTTTTATTTTCATTATCTTCAATATGTTTTTCATCTGATTTGCCAATACTGTATATAGTCAGATGTTTTGCACAATGACATCATTAGCTCTAAACAATCAAATCTGCAGCAATCGTTTATTTTCTACTTACTTTGATAGAAGTATTTATCTGATTTTCTCTTAAAACTATTCTCAATCCTTTTTTGTATGATATTATATGTAGCATTTTCCAATTATGATATTGCAATTCACTCGTTTTTCTTCTTATCTCGAACTATGTAGAGGCTATACATTTACATTTATCAAATTTATCTTTTTGCATCTATTCAGGAGATTTTCTTTTACAATTCAGCAACATTTGTTTTTTCAATTAATTTTGTAGTTCTCTTTTCGTACCAATAATCTCAGAAACTATATATCTTTTTCTATAACTGATACCATTAATAGTGGTGATTTTTATCTGCTTTAATGTTTCAAATTAACCTACATATATAATGTACGTTATATCTCAATATCATACAATGCAGAATTATTATTATTATTATTATTATTATTATTATTATTATTATTATTATTATTATTATTATTATTATCATTATTACTATTTTTTGTTTGGAATTTCTCAAGAATCTCATTCAAATATTATATTAGGGAATATATTTTTATTTTTATTTTTATCTATTAAATCAACATTCATTACTATAATTTTTTTTATATTATCTTATCTCATGTTAGCTTGACTCATATTATAGAGAGCTATCGTTATATTCTTAAACCGATTATCTCTCAATCATATGTGCCAGGTATATAAATTCCATTTGACCTCATTCTATGTTGCATATAATTGTATCTAGATGCGATTTGTCTAATAAGCAAATCAGCATCGTTCCATAGGAAGCCACACGTAAGCTCAATGCATAAATATCCTACTTCTCTTAACTTCATGCGAATCTTCACAATACCTCTTAATGATATATTCTATAGGGAACGTATCAGGCTCCTGGGTTTTTTCTACTTCATCACGAGATATTTGCGCTAGTTTATTTTCCAAAATAGTATTATTTTCCTCCAAAGAAGTTCTATAGAATGCTTGATTTATTTTTTTTTACCATCTAGTGTTCTCCACAAAGCCATTAACGAAATTCTCCTTTCATTATCTACTGTTTGTTTCGTTCTCTTTCGCACCCTCTTTCTCTTTCTTACTACGTTTTTCTCTTATATGAAACAGTGTTTCTTGTGTCACTCTGTTATCTTTCTAATCATCTTTTCAGTTGTGACTTATTCACATTTATATCTCTGTTATCTACAACTTGATGCAGAATGGAATGCAAGGAAGAATACTTTATTATATTTCGTTTCGGGCTTATCTGTCTAAATTGAAAGGTAATTTGTAAATCAAGATAACTTCGTGTAACATGAAACGAAATATATTCTGACGCTTCGGACAGGCTTCTTCCTTCAAGGCACATAGAAAATTCTTTGGAGTTTGGTAATGAACTTGATAAATGTATGTAACGCTAGTTAGAGACTGAGAGATGGCAAATTGTAATATAGGTGTGAGGTGATGGGTGGTATGACAATATCCCACTAACTGGCAAGCAAAATCAAATACATAGAATGACTGTACGTGTAAGTTTGAATTTACAGATGGGAGAAAATGTAGCGAATACATAGAGCAAGTATGTTTAATCATTCAATGCTTTTGAAACTTCTATATTTCTCTACTCTGTGCTTCGCGGGTCAACATCAAAGCATAGAAGGGAAAACCTTGTTTTGGGAGAATGGAGAATGAGGGAATATATACAAATGAATATATATATATATATATATATATATATATATATATATATATATATATATATATATATATATATATATATATATATATATATATATATATATATATATATATATATATATATATATAACTCTTCGAAACGCTTAGTTTTAGAATGGTGGCAGCTGACGAAGGGAATGTTCTCTATGTGGCCTGTGTGTTTTCTGTACTCTGTTTATCATTTTGTCCACGTTTTTTTGCTACATCCTGTACCCAGATATGCATCTATATATACATGTAGATGTAGGTATGTACGTACATGTACGTATATACGGATATACTCATATATTATTTGTATTATATATATATATATATATATATAACTTTAAAACCTTCTCACCTAATGAATGTGATCTGTGATGAATGTAACAGCTACCGTAGTTATATTATACGTAGCTCACCGAAAAACATTTAGGAGAATATTGATGCAACACATACTTGTCCTGGTCAATGAGCTGGATGATGTCAACATCAAATCTTGCTTGGAGAGTTACAACAGAATAAAACATATACTCATAAGTTACAGTATCTTGCGCAGTGCAACTTTATTCGCTATGAAGCTTGGAATTGCAGCGTATTCACGTAAGAGTCTGTATGATTCAAGTACCAGCAACGATGTCGAGTGGATTCAAAGGATTTATTTCTTTGAATAGTCAGCAACAGCCATTACTTCTTAGAATTTACTTTTCTAGATATCCCTTAGTGACGACCGTTTTGCTTAAAAGGTTTTTCCCTTCACAAACACCCATGATATCAGAGAATCAGAACTTCTTTCAGTTAACAGTGTAACTACACATAAATTAACTGGTCAGAACAAATTACAATCTCCTACAAAACAACAAGAGCTGTTACTAGTGTCAAGAGTATTGGAGACCGTTTCAAACTAATATGAATTGAAACAAACTTTGACCTCGAGATATTACAAAGACGTCTCTAAGCGACAAATGCGATTGGACACTATGACACACGAAGAAGCACAAACACAGACACACATACACACACACATATACATACACAAACATCTCCTACCTAAACAAACCACTACACTTCCTACTACCTCCCATATCCCTTTTCATTTATCTTTGTACTTGTCTTTGACCCCCAGAAATTTAACCGCAAACCATATAAACACCAATACACGCCCTTACACGACCACACAAACCCGTACCAAGAAACTAAACGCACTTCATTATTATCACGAAGCTCCCAATCAGATATTTAATATATCTTAATTAGCAAGTTACGTTACCTATCTGGACAACACTCAAGTCACTAATATAATAATTTTATTGAAACTGATTTTATTCCTCATCACAACAATGTCTATATAAAAACATCATTATCTATATATGTGTGTGTGTGTGTGTGTGTGTGTGTCTGTGTGTGTATACATATGTACACACAACACACGCGCGCGCGCGCATATAAATATATGAAGCAGCCTTTCGTCATCATCATCATCTAACCCAAGTTCACTCATACTAATTATTGCCTATAAAAAAACATTATATAGACTTATAGACTTACACACAGAGGCCGGAGGCAACTCAACATCTTATCAGTACTACTTTCATTCTTTAGCATTTAACACTTTGAGATGAAACTACTAATCACCTAAGGCTTTGAACTTTCCAATATTCACTATAAATCTAACTCTAAAAGGCTATTGAGTTCACTCTTTCTTACACATAATAATACTTAATACAACTAGCTCACCGTTTTATTAATACTATGTGCGCGTATGAGTATGTACGCATATATATATATATACACATATGTGTGTGTGTTTGTATATATATATATATACGCACACGCGCATATATATATATATATATATATATATATATATATATATATATATATATATATATATATATATATATATATATATACATATATATATATGCGCGTGTGCGTACGTATGTGCTGTTTGTGTATATCCCTGTGTGCACGTGTGTTTACGTGTAAATGTATATATATATATATATATATATATGCATTAGTTTTATTTAATTAGTCAATACAAAGGATTGGCGAGCGACATAAACGTGTTTCAAATGTAAGTTATAGAGCCTCCGGCGCTATACATCGGAAGCGAGTCAGGCAGAAGAAATCTTCAAGCAGCCGACCAGAAGAAAATTTTGAAAGAAAAAGGAACACTAATAACACAAAAACACACTACAGTTAAAGCTTTTAGAAATAGAAACAAAACAGATTAAGACAAATTATATATATATATATATATATATATATATATATATATATATATATATATATATATATATATATATATATATATATATGTATGTATATATATGATATATATATATATATATATATGCATATATAAATATATATATGTATGTATGTATGTATTTATATATGTGTTTATGTGTGAATATGTATGTGTGCATATATGTAAGTTAGAATCCTTGTGCTTGTGTATGTGTAAATATATGTGTTTGTTTAGTGTTGTATTTAAGTTTCTATGTATATAGTATATTAGTGTGTATATTGAGATACATAAGTGAAGACACGTAGAGACAGGTAAAGATAATAAAGAGGTTATTAAATGGTCTACATTTATTTATTTTTAATACTTGATGTTTGGAGTTTAGCTTCTTTCGAATGTCATTCTTTTCGCAGTTTATATTTTATACTCTTGATAGATATGTTAGTTCTGCAATAGAAACATATACAGGTTTTCGACAGGATTTAATATCGAGGGACATGCTGCAATGTATTTCACCGTTTTCACATTATTAAAATGCGAAAATGAAAGAACCAGTGTGTACTTTCAAGCCCCTGATGCAAGAATTCAAATTTGTTGTAAACCATTCCTACCCTATTAAAATATGGTAGAAATCGAGGCCTAAGATAATCTCAAAATAATACCCTATAAAATGTTGGAATCTATTCGATTATAAGTATACTTAAACATAGGTAAATCCTGCAGACCAAGAACAAGAACAAAAATATATAAATTCGTTTCATCTTTATAATGGAGCAACTTGTATATATTTGATCGTTGTTGACTTATCACAGTCATTCACAACTACTTTGTAGGAGAGCGATCTGGATCATTCTCATTCGGCAAAGGACAGGCCAATAAAGAAACGTAGAAAGGTAGGCCACATTGAATCTGGCGGTGTCAACAGCTCTAAAATAAGTGTTTGGGATATATGCATATATATATATATATATATATATATATATATATATATATATATATATATATATCGATGTCGGTGTCTTTACGTTCTCGCAATCTACCGGTTCGGAAAAGAGCTGATAGAATAAATACTAGGCTTAAAATAAAATGAATGCCTTCGAGTTCATTTCTTCGACAAAAACACAAGGCGGTGTTCCAGCATGGCCGCACTCAAATGACTGCAAGAAGTAATAGAATAAAAGAATGAAAGAAAAAAAGAATATATATATATATATATATATATATATATATATATATATATATACACACACACACGTAAGTGCGTCCATGTATACATACATATTATACATCCTATATACATAGTCATACACACACAACCCACCTTATCCGATAACTATATTCTCTTTCCGATTTTTCGTGACCGTTCATATCCCAGCTATTTATCAATTTGCACGTGTCTCGTTTCCTCCAATGTAAACCGAATTAGTGTGTCACATGCTCTGTTTGCAAAGTACAGTCACGTCCTGGCAGAAATATTGATTTATACAAAGACTGGTTTATCCGTAACGCTTTCTGCATTCATAAAGTCTGTTTCCTCCCCTGGATACACTACGTACCATTTGTTTAGCATTTTACATTTCATTTGCCTCAGTCACAGGATTGCGGCCATATTGGAATATAGCCTAGAAAAGCGAAATAAATAGTTAAAAAAGCTACTTGTACAGGCCGGGAGTCGCATCAAAGCCAGCTGTGAGGCAGGTAATTCTATTAATAATCTATCGATCTTCACGTTATTGATAAGACATGTTCATGTTTGTAGTGCACAAATCATTCCAGTTGGCCCTTTCATTTGTTTCATCGTTCATTGTCCCTGAATTTTACTGACATAGAAAAATGGGAGGTGCGCTATGAATGACTACACACCTCTGATAAAAGGGGTGGGGTTCTCTGATAAGGAATTATATATACATATAAATGTGTGTATATATACATACATACATACATACATACATACATATATATATATATATATATATATATATATATATATATATATATATATATATATATATGTATGTGTGTGTGTGTGTATGTATGTATGTATAAAACTATACACGTTATTAGAGTGATTATGGGTACTAGTTAGCATCAACATTGCTAGAAATAAGAGTCAAAACATCTCTTAGGCAACTGCGAATAAAGCACGTATATGTATATGTATATATATATGTATATATGTATATATGTATGTGTATCTATATATATAAAAATGAGAATGTGTGTCTGTCTGTCTGTCTGTCTGTCTGTCTGTCTGTCTGTCTGTGTGAATCCCTAAAACTTGAGAACTACGCAACCAATTTCATTCAAATTTTACACATGCCTTACTTAGGGTTCCAGTTGTGTTTTAGTCAAAAAAAATTATTAACTTCTTGCAGAGTTCGAGCACACGGCAACATAATATCTCCTCCACTATTTAAGTATTACGTGTCAAAAGTGAAACAAAAACACTCATGTCAAATACTTTCACTTTAAAAATGAAACTATTCCACTAACTGAAACAATCACATTTCGATACTGTAGTGACAGATACTTTCACAGAGAGAGAAAGAGAGAGACAGAAAGAGAGAGAGAGAGAGAGATGTATATGTATACATATACATGTATATGTACACCATTTCGATACTGTAATGACAGATACTTTCAGAGAGAGAGAGAGAGAGAGAGAAAGAGAGAAAGAGAGAGAGAAAAAGATAGAGAGAAAGAGAGAGAGAGAGAGAGAGAGAGAGAGATGTATATGTATACATATAGATGTACACGTATATGTATATATATATATATAGATCTATATGCATACATGTATATGTATACCTATGTGTAGATGTATATATATATATATAGATGTACATGTAATATGTACACATATATATACATATATACATGCATACAGATATCTATACATATATACACACATCACACACACATACACATGCACACAAACACACACATTAGTCATTTGTTTTCTTATCCAAAACTACGTCAAAAGTACTGAATGGATCTTTATGAAATTTGGAAATTATATTCTTTGCATAACGGCCATAACTCCCATGAAAATTCATATATTTTTGATGTTGATGAAATTTTAACCCGAACATAACAGATGAGCATTATTTAGAAAATGATGTCACACGTTATCGAGGCTACCATTCTTTCTGGATATGCAAAAGGGGATGACGTCTTTATTCAAAGAATTCCTCTTACTCCATCAGGAGCAGACATTCCTTTTACATTCAGAAGACTACAATTCCCCCTTCGTGTGACTTTTGCCATGTCCATAAACAAATATCAGGGTCAAACACTGTCTGTAGCTGGTCTTCTCTTGGAAGAGCCCTGCTTCTCACATGGACAACTGTATGTTGGCTGCTCAAGAGTGGGCAGCAACAAAAAAACCTATTTGTATATGTTCCACAAGGGAAAACAAGGAACATAGTTTACAATGAGGTGTTATAATCACAACAGCAAGAAAGTATGTACATGATCACCTTCTTTTACGAAACTTCATTGACTTTCATATATTTATATTGATATACATATATATACGTGTGTTTGGGTGCGTGTGTGTATATACATCTCTATATATAAAGATGATGCGTAGTCTAGACGGCGTTTTTAGATTTCATTATTCTCTTTAACCCGGGCAACGCCGGGTATTTCTGCTAGTATATATATATATATATATATATATATATATATATATATATATATATATATATATATATATACATATACGTTTATCAGTTCGAGAAGGGAGTAAGTGGAGCAAGAACACACGGAAACGATAAGTGTTGCTGAAGAGGTCACAGATGTGTGACGAAAGATTTCCGGACAATGGTCAGGCGTTAAAATAATAAAATAGGAACAGTAATAAACGAATGAAGAAATATATATATATTTATATATATATATATATATATATATATATATATATATATATATATATATATATATATATATATATATATATATATATATATATATATATATATGTATGTATGTATATATATATATACATTTCTTCATTCGTTTATTACCGTTCTTTTATATATATATATATATATATATATATATATATATATATATATATATATATATATATATATATATATATATATATATATATATATTATTTTCTGTATGTATAACATATTTTGTTTTACTTCCCCCTGATGCAGTTTTTGCATTGGTATGTCTACTACATGCCGATGTGGCATTTCCTATCTTTTTAAGTTATTTGTTGTATTTTATACACAAAGATAATATTCTTGCCGCACTAATATGAAAGATCACTCCGTAACTCTATGTGTGTGACATAAGGTGTGAGCGTGGGAGTTGGTACACATATAGATCTACATACAGCCATATCTACATACATATATATACACATACAATCACACAGAGACACACGTACACACGAGCACACGTACACACGAGCACACGTACACACGCACAAAACTGTTTTCAGTGAAGTTATCCACAATTTCAGAATTACATACATAAAAACATATGTATTCGTGTGTATGTATATCGTTGTTTTTAGTTTGTTCTGCCATCCTTATCTATTATTTATTGCAGCTATATACAATTTCATCTTCCAGTCGTTGGAAATTATTTAAAAAATGTATTATACATCTATGTAAAGTGGAAAGCAACGATATATTCTTTAGAGTTGATATAAGATATTGCTTCTATGGCCCATTGGTCACAGCAGAATGACTTGAGTTTCAGTTTGCAATGTATTAGATAAAAATCAATAAACTATACCATACTCAAAATCACCTACCCAATTTTAGTTAGTATGTCAATAATACTTTACTACATTTGCACCAAATACCATGTATTTTGAATCATCTGAATCTTAACGTATGAAATTCATGTCCTGCCAAATCTAATTTCAGCTTGTAATGGTGATATGACGGATTTCAATAGCGGTTACATCTCTGTTCCCCAGCATCGTGTCATTTACCTCATGTCGAGACCACATCATTTTTCTTTTTTTGATAATTTTTTGTGTAAGATTATCCTGCAAAAAATCGATTCGGCAAAATACATACAGGAATCAGTCCTTGCTGAAGCCCGATTGTTCGTGGGTGCTAACAAAATATACTAAGATAATTGTATTGTTTCACAAGCATTTATACAAGACTTGATGTAATAGAACAACATATCTAATGAAACTGATGGTTTACCTCATTTATAGCAATTATAATCGGATGAAGAAAATACCAACGCATCAGACATGAGCTGCAGTCAGATAGAGAGAGCCATCACTTATCTGGTGAGAGTATAACTTTAGTATCGCTAAGATCGCATCCCCAAAACTTTCCCTTTTCTTCATAGGCAGAAAATATTTCAAATACAAATAGCTGTTGCCATTGTACAAATCTCCCGTGAGACTCACACTGGGTTACTTCTGGCACATGCGAGACAGTGGTGCGGACACTCCGGTGCGCATATATACAACAGCCACACGACAGTTTGACATTTAATCTTTATTAGAAAGCGGCTGGGCCCCACTTTGGTATTTCCTCCCTTTGTCTTATTACCGGTGCTATATTACTTGTTTCTTGGAGGTAGATGGTCTTGCATCTCTTGTGGAGGAGAAGCGAGCCAAGATATTCGACCCAAGTTGTTGTTTGTTACTTTATATTGTTGACCAAGGAAAGATGAAGGGGATTCGAAACTGCAAGGTAATGAGCCAGAAGAATTACTACATGGAATTTTGACCGGCGGTCTAATGACAGCTCCACTTTGTCGATTAATGTTTTAGTATACGCTTAATATTACATTGGATTGTCGATAAAATAAGTACCAGTTGTGCACTGGGATCGATGTATTCGATTTACCGTCTCCCTCCAAATTTCTGGCCTTGTGCCCAAATTTGAAACCGATATCACATATTGTTTAAAGGTGGTGCGCTGGCAAAATCGTTAGTACAACGGATAAAATGCTTATAGGCATTTCGTCCTCCCGCCTAGGTTGCAGTTGTCTTTCATAATTTCGGATTCAATGAAATTAGTACCAGTTGATTACTGGAGTCGCTGTAATCGACTTACTCCACCCCATGAAAAATATTCAAGCCTCGAGCCAAAAGCAGAAACGATTATAAAGGAGGTGAGCTCACAGAATCGCTAGTACGCCGAACAAACTACTTAGTGGTATGTCAAACTATAACTACTCTCATTCCACGTATAATCACTCTCCTACGCGGTTGGTTTGAAACACGGTGATGTGATAAACCAATTCCACGGAGGTCAACTGTTTATTTCATTTTTGGCTGTCGATAAAATAAGTACCAGTCATGTGCTGGAGTCGTAGTACTTTCAGGCGTTGTGTCAATAGAAGAAAGAAATATCAAATACTGTCTGGAAGCGTAGTATAAACTAAGTGTTAAAAACATCTTCCTGCAAATCAAAGAGTAGAGTAAAGATGGATTCTGACTCTGTTCGTCTATTTACAGGTACCATTTAACGAATTTTGTGGAATGCTGTATCATGTAGATTATACATGGCATCAAGTCTCATACTTGATTTGAAGGTTCTGTAAATTAAAACTTTGTCAGAAAAAAAAGAAAAAGAAAATGTTCATACATAGACAACTGTGTTAAAGGAAAGAATGCTAAATAGGATCGTAGCAAGTTAGATACATATAAAGATACAATGGTACACATTTACAAACATATATAAGTATATATATATATATATATATATATATATATATATATATATATATATATATATATATATATATATATATATATATATATATATATATATGTATATATATATATATATATATATATATATATATATATATATATGTATGTATATATATATATGTATATGTACGTATATACATATGTATATATATACATAGCGAGAGAGAGAGAGAGAAAGAGAAAGATAGATAGATATAAACATCTGTGTGTATGCGTGTGTGTATGCGTGTGTGTGTGTGTGTGTGTGCGTGCGTGTGCGTGTGTGTGTATGTGTACATATATACGCGCGCATTTCTGAAGATATTCATATATACTTATCGATATAGTGAAACATATATCATATGCAGAGAAAAAAATGAACAAAATACTGACAGAGACCATAGAAGGGCAATGAGGCAAAGATACAAATGGAGCGTTTATGAGAGAGTTTAAGACTGAGGGAGAAAGGGGGGGAGAGAAAGAAAGAGGAGATAGAGTGATGAGAGGGAAGGATAGAGGTTAAAAGATTGATAACCCGAAAGAAAATATAATGGATATCTGTTTTTTTTTTTAATAGAAGCAGAAACATGTCAAGAGAATATTAACAGATATCAAGATATCCCATAATTTATATTAACATTTATGTATTACTTTTTTATATTTTCATACTGCATGGAATGTATTTCTCTAGATTTTCCATGAGCAAACTAGTTCACCGAGACAATTGCTTTACTAATCATTGGTAAAGTAATGCACTGACCGCAAAATACACACGTCCATTAATAAATTCGTTAGGAAACATACATACAACACACACATGTAAATATATATTGAATCTTGAATTCCAAGCAACTCTTATAAAAATTACAAATTTTGGCACGAGATCAACATTTCCAGGGATGGGAGTAAGTCAATTACATCGTCCCTACTGCTTAACTGCGACTCATTTTATAGCCCCTGAAGGAATAAAATCAAAGTAGATCTTGGCAGAATTTGAACTCAGAACGTAATGACGGACGAAATTTTTATTTCTTTATTGCCCACAAGGGGCTAAACATAGAGGGGACAAACAAGAACAGACAAAGGGATTAAGTCGATTACATCGACCCCAGTGCGTAACTGGTACTTAATTTATCGACCCCGGAAGGGTAAAAGGCAAAGTCGACTTCGGCGGAATTTGAACTCAAACCGTAACGACAGACGAAATACCGCTAAGCATTTCGGCCGGCGAGCTAACGATTCTGCCAGCTCGCCGCCATAGAAGCACCTCTAATAATTTAAACAATATTGGTTTCAAATTTTGGCGACCTGGTCATTGACTTCACGACTCAATATCTCAATGGCATTCCAGTGAAGTTAACAATCTTGTATTTCTGAATGGTTAATATTCATTTTCTATAAGGAGTTGGAAACATTAGAACGCCGGGCAAGATACCGACATTTCGTCCATCTCTACATACCGTGTTCAAAATCGCTCACGTTGGCCTTGCCTTTCACCATTCGGGATCAAAAGAAAAAAAAACGTACTTGTTGAGCACTAGGCTCGATGAAATCGACTTGGGTCTACGCTCAAAACTCCTGGTCTTGTGCTGAACTTTGAAACCAATATTAAGAATTGCCGGAATCTTTAGATGTTTTACTGCTTTAGATTCCCACAGTGTCTCAGATCAAAATATTCATGTAGCAAGAACTCTCTCTCTCTCTCACTCGTCCTCCTTGTCTCTCTCGTTGCTCACATCTGACCAACGGCCATCCATCTTTCTTTCTTTCGCTTCCTTCCTAAAGAAAAGACGTGCTTTCACCTGTTTATTCTCAAAGCTCGTTTTCCCAGCGTTCACCATTTGTTTTTACTGTATTGTTCTCATTGTGCTGTCTGTGTTACCACTTTCACCCTCCGCAAAAAATCCCAAATTTGATTTAATTTGCTTTGCGGGACGGACTATTTTAACGAAGTCGTGTCTTGTCCCTACCTTCGAAACTCAGAGTAGATAAAACAGGGGGCAACTGATGAAGGGAATGTTCTTTACGTTACCTGTCTCGTTTCTCTGTTTGTATGCTTGTTTCGTTATTCGAAAAAAAGTTCGTTTTCTACGTTTTTGTCTTTTATGTTCTCGTTTCTCATTTTTTCTACGCGTTTTTGATGTCCTGTGCCCATATATGCATGTAAATATACATATATATGCAGGCATGTACATATATGTATGTATATATATGCATATATTTATATATTATTTACATTATTACATACTTATGCATATATATCGATACACATGCCTGTATACATATGCATATATGTGCGTGCACCTGAGTATATGTGTGCTTAAAAATATTCGCAGTCACTTAGTGTTCTTTCTTAAAGTTAATAATTAAATATTCGAAGATAAGGTAATAAATTGCTCTCAGTAACAATAATTTTTAATAACCCTATAAAAAATCAATCTGAAAGTTGTGCTCCCTAACGTTTAATTTCACACATAAAATATTAATATTCTAGTGAAATGAACGGATCATTTTAAAATTAAGCACCACCTTGAACGCTATAATAATCACGCCGAACACTATGAGGAATATATATTAAATTTTGCTAATGAAATACGGAAATGTACATGTAATGCAAACTGTTTTTTTCAGAAACAAAACGTTTTTTTTTTCTTTCTAGTAAATATATAGAATTTATATGTTTATTTTACTGAATATATAGCCCAATTTCTTTTACATGCTTCAGAAAATGGGAGCTATTTCTACCTTAGTGTGTATATAGAGTAATACTCACAACGTAAAAAATACATGTCTATGTCAATATTTTATATATACATAATATATATATATATATATCTGTGTATGTATGTTTGTACGTATTTATTTATGTACGTGCGTATATATATATATATATATATATATATATATATATATATATATATATATATATATATATATATATATATAATGTACAAGTATAATGCTTGGGAAGTGAAAAAGTCTTTAACGTTTCGAGCCTACACTCTTCCACAGAAAGGAACACAGAAAACTTATATATATATAAGTAAATACATACACACACATTCATATGTGAGAGTGCACCCCCACGTACAGACACACACACACACACAGGAACACAAACATACATACACACAAACGAATAACGCAATATCTAATGTAATTCAAACTGTATTATTTAAAATTACTACTGACTGCTGAAGGACCGATATCAACCAACGAATCATTCTGCATATAATTTAGAAGCCATAATGCAAATTGGTTCCTAGATTTATCAGAGATGTCGTGGATATTCTCAATCGTGTTCCAGAAACGGAAAATCTATAGACAATCCTGATTAGTTTCAACGCTATCAACTTCAACCCAAATATCGTTCACGGAATGGAAGCAGTAGAACTCTGGATAGACAAATACGCATGCATTGTTCAGGAGAGATGCCCAAAAGGATTTACTCTGGAAAGATTATGACTGATGCTTGGAAACACATACTATTATGATAACAAATAATTCCTTCAAAGAAATGGGCAGCACTGGATATGATAACTCCACGCATGTCTTCAGCGCACGTGAAAAGAATCCTTGAAGAAAATATTTACGCTAAATCTGGAATTATTTTGATAAATATTTCCGTTCATATTTAAGACAATGACGGATAAGATTCATGCATGACTGATTGAAGTAAGAAGGATCTCACAATCTTCCAGAAATATATATGAATATATATATATCATTCATGAATCCATTCAGTTCAATGTGGAAATTAAGGAAAGGAAATTGGAAAGCTCTCTTTTCAGATATTCTGCTAATTAAGGAAAATGAGACTGGAAGGAAAATACAGAGTACCTAGATTACAGATCTTGTCGTCTGTTCCATATCAAATTAAATATCCTATTTATTATGGCACGATTAATGTGGTACGACTCCAAGTAGATAAGCGAGACAATTGGTACAGCTAAAAATATTCCTTCTGAAACAAAACAACGAAAACCAAAGCAGAACTTATAATAATCGCTGATATAGAGAGAGATACAGTCACAATGAGAGTGAAGGTTAAAGTAGAAACATAAATATTCCATTTCAAGTCACTAATAATACTGGAAACCGTGTATCTTACCTTTCCCCAAACGATACCTTGCAAATCTACACACCTCATCGAAACTCAGAAAAAGAAAAAAAAAATATGACATCACAAATTACTAGCTGCCGAAGACACCCACCAAATTTTGTAAGACTCTTAAAAAGAAAAGGCGAAATTCACATTACAAGAATAAATTATGCATATGAGAAGCAAGGGAAACCTGAGCTGAGAGACGTGTGAATAAACTGAATACGGCAAAAACACAAAACATTCAAAATTGCGCCATAATTAAAGTTTAATACAGACATAAATAGCACAACAAAAGCAAAATGCTTCACTACATCACATACCCACTATGCAATGGGAATTCTATAGCTTAAAATGAATAGAGAGAACTAGAGTATATAAGCAACAATTCAAAGAGCCATTTTTTTGAAATGTTACAAAGAGTGAACATCACGAGAGTTGTGCATCCGGTAAATTTAGCTTATCTCCCTTTTCGAAGAAAAACAAGTAAATGGTCAACTAGGATGGTTAAAAGAGCATTTTATAAAATTCTGAATCGGAATCAAAACCTGATATAGCCACTTCTCTTCTAAAAGAATTTACCTCATTACTTCTCCATAAAATCCCTTATAACACGTGTGTTTGAAAAGCTAAAACATTAAAAGGCGCTTACACAATACAACGATTGCCTTCCATAAATTTAATACACTCTCAATTTATATTATCTTTCAATTTGTTTTTAAATAGATAAATCACGATTTGCAATTCAAGAAAATCTTACGTTAGTATGTGTGTGTACGTGTGTGTGTGTACGTGTGTGTGTGTACGTGTATGTGTGTACGTGTGTGTGTGTACGTGTGTGTGTGTACGTGTGTATGTTTATATGCTTTTTTATATATCCGGAAACTGAATTTTTGTCTAGTGAATCACGTTACGCGCCAATGTGATTTTCAGGGAAGGACTTTTACAACAGGGTACTGGAGATGTATTTGCACGCCTTGTGTATGTGGGTGAGTGTGTGTGTGTGTGTGTGTGTGTGTGTGTGTGTGTGTGTGTGTGTGTGTGTGTGCGTGCGTGTGCGTATATGGTCAAGTGACTTCGTTGAGGTCTTGACTTTATTGACTGGGTGCTGTTTTTCATTCCATTCCAACGGTTATTTAGGCTATTTTATTTGAGTTATGTTGCAGTATGTGTGTGTGTATATATATATATATATATATATATATATATATATATATATATATATATATATATATATATATATATATATATATATATATATATGATTTAGCACCCCTGCCTATGAGAGCTGTTTATATGGTGTGATATTTTTTAATTCCATAAAAACCTAATCGTCTTGAAAATTCACACAATACTTGCTTTAGAATTTACGCTCTTTATTCATAGACAAATCGAAACCAATATCAATTGTTTTCGCTCTGCGTTTTGCGACCACAAACTAAATTCCACAAACTAAATTCCGTTTTCAGCTGACACTTACTAGTTTCAATTAGCAGCAGAAATTATCTCTGTTTTCCCATTTTATCAAATGGAAGGGTTGGTGTAGTCCAAACAAAATATGAACATAGTAGTATTGATATTTACCAACTGGTGTAATTTTACAACTATTGGAAACAGATATGGAATTTAATCTTATATACAACAGCAGGTATCTTATTTGGCAGGGATTTTGTTTGCTCACGTTAATCATGATAGTTATGTTCAGTGTTTATGTTATATATCCATTCCACTATATATAATATATATATATATATATATATATATATATATATATATATATATATATATATATATATATATATATATATATATACATACACACGTACATGCATACATACATGCATACATATAAAGACATACATAGATGTATATGCCTGTACATAAACATAGATACACACATATGTGCATATATATGTGTGTATGTGCGTGCGTGTGTGTGGTTGTGTGTATATATGTGCATGCATGCATGCATGTGTGTGTATGAGTGTGTGTGTGTGTGGTTGTGTGTAACATAGCTGAATAGATTTCGATCAAGCAACTGATATATATTTACATTTCGGATTGTGATATTGCTAATTAACTTTGTAATAATTAAACTAAGATATTAATCAACAGTTCTCATATGTCATGGCCAACTGGTAATGGATGAAATGTAGAATTCCTTCTATTCTTGATTAATATTGGTTAGTCATTATACATGAGCAGCTAAATAGTTTGCCAAGATATCAAAATTCTCGATGATTTACCGGACTGTTCAACTTGTGTTAGCTGTTCTTATTTTTATCCTTTAATCACAGATCACCACTGGAGACGCAAACTGGAAAATATTGGATCCCTCATTCCGACTCATTGTTTTCAAAGATAACGTATTGAGGACAAAAATGAACTGTGTCGCATTTAGTTTAAGGCGGTACTCTTTTACTATTTTTAACTCGATTCAGTCATACAGCGACAGCTATGATGAGTCACCATTTCCAGGCATTTATTACAATGTTTCATCGATCATATCAACACAAATACTTATTATCAACGTCTATATGTGCATGATAATCGGGTATATCGTTTGTCAAGTCTGATCAATGCAAAGACGGACAGGCAGACAGAACTATGTGAACACGTAGAGGTACGCACACACGCTCGTGCGAACAAACTCACGTGTGTATGTATATATGTATATACGTGGTCTGATCAATGAGTATTCGGACTGTTGCCATAGTATCGAAGCTAAAGCACACAGTGTGAAGCCGCTTGGCATAAATCGACATCGAGCGCCGCTCTGCATGCACACTAAGTTTAAACATTCTAGCACGCAATCGTTGTTTACAGCAGTGCTTGGAAGAATGGTGCGTAACGCGTGATCTTCGCATTGACCATGACAAAGAAGGTTTAGCAGATCGTTGGCATTCTCTGAAGAACTATAATGGGGGAAGATGAGAATATTCGGCACTTGGTTTGTTTCACAAATATCTAAATTTTCACATATGTCTGATTTTAGGAAATCGTAATCGTTGCCTATAAATATTAAATGTGATCCTGGATGTCAGCTGTGTTTTAGTCCTCTGTAATCTTTGTCACATTCCTCAAATTTAACAGCATGAATTACTTCTTTGGCACACAACTGTGTGTTCACAGTGAAAATATTATCCACTTTAAAATTATGCACCCATAGTTACACGTCCCATAGTTAGAGAGACCAAATGTGTTGACTGTCGGTGTTCTGAGTTTAGTGAGTAATTTTGATATTTCAGAAGCTAATGTTTCCTACACATTGTTCATCGTTCCAATATTCTATGATATTTGCCTGGGTAAATGATAAATCTACAGAGTATTTGATATGCTTTCATGGAACCATCTACATGGTAGATGTTATTTGCCTTTTGGCAGTCATCCTGTGAACGTGGTTATCTCTGTGTCGACCGGGGTTCTCTTTCAAAAATGTTCTATTATATCTGGTTTGCTGTTGATTTTCTATCATCACCCATCTTTTTTATATTTCGCCAACATTTGCACAATGTTTTGCTGAAAACAAATGCACCCTTCACCTTATAACATTCCCAAGTTGTTGCACCTTAATGGCCGAAGAGCTTTTAGACTATATCTCGAGCACTTTAATCTATCGAACAGTTTTCTTGATCTTATATTTTTAGATCATTTCCCTACCATCAAAAGCATCGTATCGTGCGTATTTTACTACAAGGAAATTATAAACGGCCACTCTCGCTATAACCTTTGTATACGATACCTGTTCTGTTCTCCATTTCTAACTGATACTGTAATTTCTTTTATAATCTACTGTACTCGATTGCTACAGCTTTGCTAGTAGTATGTTTCGTTGAATTTTGTTGATTGCAAGGCCGACACCTGGCTCGGTTTCTGAAAACATTTTTCAGCAAAAAAATGGTTTTCCATATGCAGTATCCAGAATCCTTTCTACGCCTATTTGTCTTTCCTTAGTTGAATATGCATTTAAAAAGCAAATTACGGACAGTGCAGCATATTAGTCAAAATTATAGATAACTTATACTCCATTAGCAAATATAATGAACATTCTTGATTATCCATTGAGGTATGTTCAATTCTACAAGTATGAGAGCTTTTGCATAATTCTCCTATTAGTTACTTCTATTCAGTTCTTACGTCCGTCGTCTGCAAATGAAGATGTCCCTATGTATAATTTTAAATATCTCCGTAAATCTGGCCGTTCATCCGTAGCCTAGGCCTAAGCAACCACCAGTCCTAAAACACCACAATATTCTCAGCTACTTTCATGCAGTGTCACATCTTGGAAGATTGATCTTACAATGAGATACAAGTTATCCGAAACAATTACTTTATGCGATCTGAGCTTGAAGAAAGCTCCTAGTCGCAGAGAACGATAGCAAGAGTGTCGTTCAAATTTTCGTCTCACTGATAGCTACAGCAATTAAAATTAGTGACTAGAGAATTTTCAACAAACATCTGTTTCCTCGACCGTCTCAAACCTCATGTGTGTATGCACATTAATTGTTATATGTTGTTTAGCAAAAGAGCTGGAAAAGAACTACCAAAAGCCAATCTACTTTATTATTAACCCGGAGATTACGATCTGATGTTCTAGAAAGCCTTTGTGCGTTACTCAGGCGTTGTCAAAATATCCTACAAATTGTGGCATTGTTGCAGAAACGCATGATTAGTTCTGTACAAGAAATGCATGCTTCTTTTTCCCGGAGGATTTCTTATTTACCGTATATATATGATATGCTCCTCTTATACGTGCATGTGGATGGAGGAGAAGAATTTTAATAATTTACTGCTGTTCGGAGAAACTGTTTAGAGAAAGGAACTCTAAAACAGAGGTGAAAGGTTATGACTGATGTTTTTTGTTTATTCGTACCTTCTGCTGTTACTGAAATTGTTGATATTACAATATTTGTTATTGTGTATAGCAATACTACTCAAAGTGGTGGTCCACAGACCGATACCGGCCCACAAGCCATCAGCTATTGGTACGCGGCAAGGTTTCAGAAAAGAAAGAAACATAAGACGCCTATAAAATGCTTATGTAATATTGTTTTATTTGTTTACATAATAAATATAAGATTTTAAAATTGTCAACTTTTATTATATTCATTATATGTATATATATATATATATATATATATATATATATATATATATATATATATATATATATATATATATATATATATATATATTAATAGTTATCGCCAAGCCAACATGGCAGTCCCAAAATTAGGACGAAAGCTGCCGTGAATTAGCTCCAAGAAGCCATCGCCTCTAGCTAGCTATGTGACACACGAAACCTGTGTCCTTTATAACCTTCGAACAGGAGAGGTCAGCAGGTTCCCCTTGCTGGTTTGGCATCTGCAGACTAGTTTCAGGGTGTTGCCCCTTGTCAATGCAGAGCAGCCAAGCTCCAGTCAGGCGGCGCTGCTGACTATCTGCTCGAAGGTTATTTATCTAATTTCAGTGGAATCTATCCACTGGTTTTCAGAAATAGAGTTATTAATATGTCTAAGTCTCTCTAAAGGAGACTACGGCAGCGGTACTGGAAATTAATAGTTATCGCCAAGCCAACATGGCAGTCCCAAAATTAGGACGAAAGCTGCCGTGAATTAGCTCCAAGAAGCCATCGCCTCTAGCTATGTGACACACGAAACCTGTGTCCTTTATAACCTTCGAACAGGGGAGGTCAGCAGTGTCCCCCTGCTGGTTTGGCATCTGCAGACTAGTTTCAGGGTGTTGCCCCTTGTCAATGCAGAGCAGCCAAGCTCCAGTCAGATAAATAACCTTCGAACAGATAGTCAGCAGCGCCGCCTGAAATATTAATAACTCTCTCTCTCTCTCTCTCTCTCTCTCTCTCTATATATATATATATATATATATATATACATATATATATATATATATATACTGTTTCCGGTATAAATTAATATTACAAAGAAATATCAAGGGTACCTGGCACACTGGAAAAATAAACTGCCAGTACATCACATCAGATAGTTTGAGAAGCATTGGTGTATAATATTCTTCATCCTCATGTTGTTGATTGTTTCTCAGTTTTACTGTTTTTGCATTTGTTATTTCATTGTTACTCTAGTTCTTGCTTTTACTGTCCAGTCAGCTGACCGGGTCTTTTCGGCCTCTTCTTTGAACTGTAAAACCGTTGAAGCTCAAAGTGTTTGCTGCTGCTTCCCTCTCCGTCATATATTGGCACAATTCCTATATTGGCACAATTCCTATATTGGCACAATTTCGCAAATCTTTATCGTAGCTTAATGTCGAAAAAATCGACTGCCGTATTTTTTGACTGGTATTTTTCTACATCCAGTGTTCTGAAAAATGTACTACTAATGCAAAAGCTTCTAAAACTGCTGTTGCTATTGCCGCTGCTACTACTATTACTACTACTACTACTACTACTAGTAGTAGTAGTAGTAGTAGTAGTAGTAGTAGTAGTAGTAGTAGTAGTAGTAACAGGATAAAAATGATAAGAAAAGCTGAAACAAAGTGCGAACCCCTAAAATACCTAAATCGCTTGAGCATATTTTTAACATTATATCAGCCATACATAATGGTTGATAGATACAACATTTTCCTTCTGGCGAAGATCCACAAATAATTAATCATCTCCAGCCAGCTTTTAATGATCAAGATATCAAAACTAATTCTAATACACTAATAATACCCACAGATACAATTGTATTGAGCTTACGCTATTATATATTGCAGACGTACTGGTGCCCTGCGTGCATTCATCTGTAGAAGATTTTAATTCATGCTTATATTAACTTAAATATTATATTTGGTATAGCAAGCACAAGTCATCAATAAATACAATGTGTCGGATGTCTGAAACGATTTGTATTCTTCTCTATCAATGGATTTTAACTGAAGACATACATTGACTCATATGTCAAATAGAACCAAAAAAAAAAAATATGGAAAATAAAACAAAAACAAAACAATAACAGTTATACATACAAAATAACCCAAATTAATATACATACATAGATACTTACATTTGTACAAATACAGAGAGCAGACACTTTAAAATGTCGCACACATGACCAAAGTCTAACAAGTATATTAGTTCTGGAGATATGTTTTTGAAATAATACAGTCTTCACACACGCGTGAAAGTATTAGAAAAAAGAAATAAAATCAACGATAAACACGAGTCGAATATCTGTTATGTTTATAGAATATACTCCTGATTACAGATGGTGTCAGTGACATGGCACCATAGATTCATCTCATTTGAGTTATAAATATATATATATATATATTTCCCATTTGTTGTGTTCTTCCTATTCAACCCTTGTAATATCTATGTAATGCAACGCACCCGTATTTGTTTACCTAATTCCCAAAATGACTCTTATAGTCTTTCCTTTCCTTGCTCCCTTTTACCTTTTCTCTCTCTCTCTTTCTCTCTTTCCCTCTCTCTTATTATCCACCTTTCCTCAGTCCCTCTGCATGACCCGTGTCTACCTAAGGCGGTGTCTCCCTAAGGCTTTGACCAACCCGGTCACGTCTGTTTGACTTTCTCGCTCTGTCCCTTAGTACATTTTCCAGTTGTTCTTTGTGTTTACCTCACTGATAATGTTTGGTAGCCGAAAGATCTTTTTCTGCTGTATATGTTGTATTCTATTGTTGTATTTTGGGATGGTCATTTTTAGATTTCAAATGTTCTTTTTCCAAATAAACACACGTACTATATATTCTTTTCTACTCTAGGCACAAGGCCCGACATTTTTAACGAGGGGGACAGTCAATTAGATTGATTCTAGTATGCAACTGGTACTTAATTTATCGACCTTGAAAGGATGAAAGGCAAAGACGACCTCGGCAGAATTTGAACTCAGAACGTAAAGACAGACGAAATACCGCTAAGCATTTTTCCCTGTGTGCTAACGTTTCTGCCAGCACGCCGCCTTAGATTCATTATATATTCGTACTTCACTCGTGTATTACTGTTCTTGTTCTAACTTATGTTTATTATCTGGAAAATTTTCGACACACGTCTCTGACCTATTCAGCGATACTTTCCCTCTTTGTGTGTGTTCTAGTTCTGTTTATTTCAGAACGAATTTATAGTGCGTGTGTTTATTTGACTTTCCAAAACTAAATGACCGTTCTGAAATACAACAATATCTGTTTCGATACACGACTTCACAGCAGGAATTTTGCAACACAAATTCATAGCGTATTCTTTTTCTGTCGTATTTGTATTATTAATTTTTATTATATTTTTTTTTGTTGTACACGTACAATTGTTATATTATTTTGGCTTGTCTTGTATGTTTTTAACCTTGTATAAATTCGTTAGCTATTCCCAAAAGTCCCCTGCTATGGCGCTGTCAAAACACAGTGGTATTAAGGTTAAAAGCGCGAAACCACTAAGACGTCTTCGACCTTGACTGATGAAGAATCAGCTTCGAATTTTCAGTGTGGTTCTAATTCTACTTAACTAACATTATATTTTTGCATTCAAAATGACTTATAAAAATAATCGAGGGCTTTGCATTTTACTATGTATAGTTTCGTTATAATTTCTGACAACCATTTTGTTGGCTTTTGTTTCGTTGTAAAAATCATTTTGCTTGGCTTCTGCTTCGTTTCGATGGTATCAGTATCGTCCCTGTCCGCTGGTTTCATACAAAGCCTCATCAGCGACTAAAATATCTTGCTGCATATCAGAAAACTGATCCTTAGCGTAGCAAGAATTCTGAAAGTATTGAGTGAAGCCTATGTCTCCGGTAGCAGCTTCCTATGAAATATCAGGTCCTGCTTGTGCCAGTGTTTAGAGCAGCGATGTTTCTAAGACCTTTTCACTATCATTACCCATCAGGTCCTCTTTAACTCGGTGTGGTAGTACATATGAAGTGTCACAGTTGCTGATAAAACCAAATACTATCATGGCTCTACAGGACTAGGAAGATGACTGATCTCAAGATGTCACAAATACGTACTGGTGTATGGACATGTTCTGATGTTACGTAAAATAGTCACTGTGTCTAAAGCTTAAATGGCAACTGTACCTCGACTGTAAGCTCCATAGAGCAAGACGATTAGCAAACTAAACCGTTAGCCCTCCCAGGAGATAGTGACTGGAAATCATTAGCGTAGTTTTCTTAAGTAAACCGAACACTTAACTACAGAGTTAGATATTGTGCTTTACGATCTCCGTAAGCGTAGGCATGACACCAGAAGCGAAAGAAAGAAAGACAATGGGAGAGAGGCACTAAGAAAGAGAGAGAGGGGGGAGTATATAGATAGAGTGAGTGGAGAGAAAGAGAAATGCGTTATTTGTGTGCTTGACAGAATACAAAACTTAAATTAGCTCTTCGCTGAAATCATCTTCACCTGAGGAAATTATTTTGTCTATAATTACCTTCACTGATGCAACTTAAACGATATCCGTAGATAGTATTCACGTTTTCGTCACCATATAATCACAGGAAATTTAAATAACTCTATATCCAGAATTTTCAATAACAATACGTAAAATAAATTATACATTGGTCTCCATTTTCAAAAGTGATAATTCGTCTTAAAATTG
>NC_142930.1:156788663-156796163 GCF_046866305.1 Octopus bimaculoides | reverse complement strand
TTCTATAAACAAAATCGTTTGTTAGAATACTTAGAGAATCGGACTAAATAACTTGCAGTATTCTTCCCAAATTAAGTTCAATTCCCGCCGATGTCAACTTCACCATTCCTATAAAAGACCAATCCAATATTTGGTGGCGGGTATAGGGTTCTTTCTTTTATTCTCTCTTTCTTTCTCTCTGTATTGTTTTCTCTAATCCTAAGTTCCAGCTTCGTCAAACAACTATCATGCTATTTCGGCCTCAGTATTGCGATATCATTAAACGTGACTGCGAAATACTTCTCTCTTCATAAGCTAATTTCTCGAGTTAGAATACAGTCTGGCGAAGTACTTATTTTTCAAGGTCGATGCCGAAAAGGGATCTGTCGTTAAATGTTGCAAAATTATATTTATTCCGATATAATAAAGTGATATTAGATTTTTAGACAGTTCAGATTTCAGCGAATCTTCTCATATAATGATTTGGCTAATTATCTGTGATACTTTAACAGTGATATGTTTTTTAAATATTGCGAGAGATGTGAGGCTATCACTACAACTATATGATGATAAAGTTTGAAGTTTAACTGTGCATAAAACACTATTACGTTATGCTTCCCGGAAAAAAAATGTTTAAAAGCTAGATAATATTTATTTGCGAAAGCATTCTTTTACACACTTGAGACATTTTCAATTTCAGAGAATAAATCATTATTTCTAGTATTTATAACGCATAAAATATATTCTCGGTTAAGAAAATATAATAAAAAGTTTCCACAATACCAAAATATTTCCCAACCAAATTAAGTCTTTTTTTTATGAGGGAATTTAGTGAACTAAGGACACGTTTAGCAGCAAGGAAGGAAAATATTTTCATACACTCTGAGGTATGGCTGTGTTTTACGAAGTTAGATACAGCTATGACAATGAGCTTAAGAAATTCGCTTCGTACGTGACTTCGAGTTCAATCCCAATGGACAACTGACTTACTTCTACACTAGCCTCGGGCCGACTAGTGACTTCTAAACAAATTTGATTGAAGGAAACTCTATAGAAGACATATATGCTGGTGGAGATATTTCCGTCTAAATCATTCAAAGTGGTGCCTTAGCATGTTCGCAGTTCAGTGACTGATTGAAGTAAAAGAATAAAAGATATATTCTTTCAAAATCTATGTAGTGCTCTTAACAATTGGGCGGTAGACTTAATCCATCCTTCGGTTAAATACCGCCACCAAGTCTTCGATCACACTTTATAACGAAGGATTGCAGCGTTTTATTGCTCAGGTCAATCTGGACATGACATAATATATTAATGTACAGCATCGTAGAGCAACACGCGAATTATGGTTTCCTGTTACACACCAGTCTCAATCTCAAATGTTTAATAAATGCAATCGACGCTGTCCTTATTCTTCGAAAGAACCCATTGATTAATATATGCAATGATGTTTATGAATAAAATGAACTATGATGCTCAGTATATTCATGTTCTGTTCTTTGATACCGTTGTTGCTATTCTTTAACAGCAGGGCAACCGTAATCTAGCATATGTATGATTAAAGGTGTCCTAGCATATCTAAGTCTACATTATCCAATGTCTTACATTTTTTTTAAATGGTTAGATTTGATCTGTCTTTCTCATGAAACAATGTGTAAGTTGACGCATCATGTCATGTAACTTCGTGTAATTATAAGGTAGATAAAGTGTCAGTATTGAAGTTAGATATATCCGAATGTGTTTGAAATGTATATCATTTCTCTGATAGATAAAATTATGCTTTCATTAACCTGGCTTTTATCCCAAGCTCCTTTCACTAAGAGATTAGTTATATTTATGTATAAGGAAGACACTCAACATTCAAGCAAAAACCCTATCATAAAGTAATCGGTATTGTTGCACATGATAAGATGAACATTTGCATTGATTTATCTCTATTATGCCAAATGCTATTAAATGCAAATGATAGCAAAGGCAATCATATATATGTACATGCATGCATACCTATATAAACATACATGCATATTCATACATACTCACACACACACAACACATACAAACACACACACACACACGTATATACATATCAACCGTTACCCTCTTCAATAAATGACTCTAATTCATTACTTCCAGGCCAGCCTCACCCATTTTCCCATCAACTTCCAATCTACCACACTAATCATTCTATTTCCATTGTCTACTGAAGACACTCCTCTCTATCACTCACTCTGTACTCACATTGCCCCGAACTAACAAGCACAATGTGAGCATTGGCAAGCCCTTTGTCTGCTGGGATACACGGCAATCTTTAATGCCTCAGCAACGATAAAATGCACACAATATATTATATGTAGAAAATGGAGAACGATCGAAGCGAATATATGTTCGAGATTACTCATTAGCCTTGCCGCTTTGTCGACATGGCAACCCCTGCAATGCTACAACCATGATATATAAGACTGCAAATTTTGGAAAGTGGCTTGTTTGAAAGGGAAGAAGACTACAGCCTTAGAAACGATGCCAAAATAAAACGGACGTGCAATATGTGGTGCAAGAAGAAAGTAAGTCCGAATAAGTGCTGATTCGGATTGCATAGTTCTCTCCTGAGCTGGCGTGGAAAGTGTATTGGTGTATCTTGTTGCCGATGAAACTATCTGTGTTCTAATATAGCTGCTAAATGCATTTTTTTTGTTTTTTTTTGGTTGTTAATTTTGACCGGAGAGAAGGCTGAAAACTAGCGTATAAATATCAGAGGGCAGCTTTGTGGCCTATGGCAGTTATTTGAAAACAATAGATTGATTTCAGTCTAATGAATGTAGACATCAATCTCTAGAGTATGCTAATTGAATTTATGAACAATTAAAAACTGAATGATGTGTGTTGATGTCACGAGGACATTTATTTTGTGGAAACATATTACAGAACACGAGAAGAATCTACAGTAATTTCTTATCTGTGTTATGATTTATGAGTTTGTTTGGAATAATATGTTTCTATATTATATCTAGTATTCTATTTCATAGTGACTTATATTGTCTCCATCATCAACGAGTTAGAACCATAACTGCAAATTAAATCTCCTTCAGTTTCTATGTTTATCCAAGACTATTGCATTATTGGATAATACCCTTACTATGCAGAAAGAAATGAAATATATTCTATTATATGATGAGCTCTGCTTAAAGAATCATTCTTTCTCTCACTCACTAAAGCAATTGTAGCTTTTGATTACCCAAACAGTAATATCTATCCCTGTTCGAAGGGCGACAGACAGTGAATCTCTTTTCACTTAAACTCAATACAAACGCAACCTTATGCCTTCTGTAAAGAAGTTGCAATTACTAGGAAACCTACGAGAATGGCAGTATTTTCGCATGAGGTAAAACGTATCTTCAGTGACTGATTAATATGTAGCATCACTTCTAGAAACACATCTACCACATCTAAATTGAGAAATGATAAAAACCGCCTGCGTAAATAAGCGTACATAATGTGATTTTCATGGCATTTAATTTCGTCCAAAGAAGACAAATATATCTGTTGATGTAATTAGAAGACACCAGTTTTGTATGATTGGCTGTTTTACTATTATTATTAAGGCCGGCTTCCAACACGAGCCGCAGCAACAAAGTCCACTTGCCACAACAACAAAGTCCGCAGCGACAAAGTCCGTCACTGCCTCGATGTCCAGGATATATTCTAGGCCAGTGACTGCAATCAAGCTGTCATTGTAAGTGTGACGACGTTTTCCTATTCTAAAATCACCATGAAGGATGGCGCACGCAGTAACAAGATATTCACAGTCATTTTCGCTTGATCTCGCTAACTTCCAGCAGGTCTCCATAAAGGTACTCATTTGTGATATGTTGCTGTCATTTCACATTTAGGGCCATTCATAGCATCCTTGTGTGGCATCCATTTAGCCCGTTTGATAATTTCTTTGTTAGCGTCTATGTTTCACTGCCTGCCATAAAATATGTTGGGAAAGTATTATGTCACTTTACCTTCCCAGTATTGATTCTCTAGGTTCAGGAAATCCAGTATATGAGCAAACGATCGACTATTTTAATTAATTTTACTTTTTTACTTCAGTGACACGGGTTAAAAATTTATTCAACGAAACAACAATAGATTTATTTAACCATTCATTATATTCCTCTCTTATTTACTCTAAAATATATATTAACCCTATCAAAATTGTTTAATGAAAAATTGTTCGACATCGATGATCTACAAAAATAATCGTGACCTGTTATGACACATTTCAGAGAGCTGTGATCCGCATCGAACGATTAAACGATACTAATTGTCAGTGACACTTTTTGTTCATCTCCCTGTAAACGTGGCACAAATTTGCAGCAACTCGGCACATCTTAATTTTTCTCTTAAAATTATGCATCATACACTTTTTTGCTGGTGCATACAACTACGAAAACGTCCTTGACACTTTGGTGACAATTTTCACAGATCAAAGCACGTAACTTCAAAGCAATCTATATCTGTTGTCAGAAATGCCTCTTAAATTAGTGACGGTTTTTGCTGGTTTTTCTTCTCGATTTGAAATGCCTTTGCGACATTGACAACGATTACCCACTGTCATGTTGCAACTTTTGAAAGCTACTGTACAAGTGTTCTCGCCGTCTCCAAATTCGGAACATTTTCACCTTTTTTTTTTTTACCAAATTCTTCATTGTTCAGTAACTGAAAAAAAAAAAGAAGAAAAAAAACACCACCTGCTCTAAAATTATTGTCACTCTAGAAGGAGCGGATAAATATCCAATGATGAGTCATATAGAATATCAAACTATCGGTCGAGGTGATTCCTCTGAAGAAAAGAAGTTGGTGACTCAATAAGGCTTGCGCTTGTCACGCTTTCTTAAAAGGTCGCTTTCGTTTTGGACACATTTTGTGCCTTTATGTGGATTTACTTGTATTATGTATGTATGTCTGTATGTATGTATGTGTGTATGTATGTATGTATGTATGTATGTATGTATGTATGTATGTGTGTGTGTATGTATGTATGTATGTATGTGTTAAAGGCGTCTGGCTTTGTGTTTTTGGTGCTGAACTCACGATTGCGAGATCTTAATTCTACTTCCTCGACCGACTAATGTGTTGTGTACCTCAGCAAAATGAATCCTATTGAGTTGCGCTGCGATTAATTCGGCACACCGAGTACCTGTATCGGCAGCGTCGACTTTAACGGACGGAATAAAGTAGTGTACAGCACAAGTATTCTTCAAATCAATTGTGCAGGTTATTCAGTAATTGCAAAACCGTCTTTCTCCGACTACGAGAGACTACAGTTCTCATCATCATGATGTATGTATGTTTTTATGCATGTATGTGTATGTCTACGTATATGCGTATGTGTGTACGTAATTATATGAATATATATAAATATATATTTATATATATATATATATATATATATATATATATATATATATATATATATATATATATATATATATAATAATAATAATAATAATAATATTAGGGACAAAATCCAAATTTACAGGTAAAAAACTCAATTAAAATCAATTTATAAAAAATTAAAATTAAATTGAGCCTTATAGATAAAGTATATATAAAATATATAGTTTTAGGGAAAATAACCAATTTTCAAGAACTCATCGATGAAAATCCACTATCACATATAGAAAAATTAATAATTAAAAGCACAATAAATGAGTATAATATAAAGTAAAGTAAATATCATAAGATAAATATAATAAAAAGATTACACGTGTTTCATAACCAATTTTCAAATAGAAAAGAAATTTAAATCGATTAAAATCAATTGAAATTATCGAAAATAAGTTCTATTCAAAAATATAGCTACTCGTCAGATCGTAAGTAGAACAATAATTAGATATTAGTTATATAAATTTTAAATTTTTCATTCATTTATTTAAGTATTATTATTTCATTCATGCTTTCGTATTCTATTCTCTATTTAACGTTCTTTTTTAACGTAGTATTTTCGCGCGAGCTCTTGCTTAAAACGCTATAGCTATTAGATAACGTCTTAGTTTTCAGTTTGAATTACGGAAAAATTTGGATAAGTACTGTTTTCACTTTGCTAAAGATTTTCTACTATTTGAAAATAATATGTATTCTTGTTTTTATACTATTCATTTGGTTCTTTATAGATTATTTTAATAGATAACTTATTCAACACTAAATTATTTAGAAGTTATAGTTTCATTTCAACATAATATTAGAACTTCGATTGGAATAGTGTTGATATATTTTCGATTATTTTTGATTAATATTATTTGATTAATTATTAATCTTTATAGTTTATAATATCGTTAAAGTTTTGTTTTTTTAAATCAAAACTTTGTATATATATATATATAAAGTTTAACCTTTTATTCTTAATAATTTTTTCTTTCCTAATTTTTTCATTCATAATTTTTTCCATTCATAATTTTTTCATTCATATTTTTTATTATTACGTTTGTAGAAATAAATAATCTTGTATTTTTCTATTATTCAATTGATCTTTAATTATAATTAAATAAACGTCTTTAGCTTTAAATAGTATAGCTTTAACTATTACACCAGTTAAATATGTACTAATTTTATCTTCATTATTATTTTAAACTTCGTTCAACTTGTATTTAAAATAATGATAATTTAAAACAATGATAATTTATGTAAGATGTTTTTTGTATATAATATACATGTTATTATAATGGATGAAGGGATGATTATTGAATGGTTATTATTTTGATATTATGATATTTTTTAAATAATTTTTCTATCTATATATAATAAGTATTTCATATTAATTCATTTGGTACTTATTGTTGGTTGAGATATATATATCTAATTATTGTTCTACTTACGATCTGACGAGTAGCTATATTTTTGAATAGAACTTATTTTCGATAATTTCAATTGATTTTAATCGATTTAAATTTCTTTTCTATTTGAAAATTGGTTATGAAACACCTGTAATATTTTTATTATATTTATCTTATATTTACTTTACTTTATATTATACTCATTTATTGTGCTTTTAATTATTAATTTTTCTATATGTGATAGTGGATTTTCATCGATGAGTTCTTGAAAATTGGTTATTTTCCCTAAAACTATCTCTCTCTCTCTCTCTCTCTCTCTCTCTCACTCTATATATATATATATATATATATATACATAGGGGTAGGAGTGGCGGTGTGGTAAGTAGCTTGCTTACCAACCACATGGTTCTGGGTTCAGTCCCACTGCGTGGCACCTTGGGCAAGTGTCTACTACTATAGCCTCGGGCCGACCGAAGCTTTGTGAGTAGATTTGGTAGACGGAAACTGAAAGAAACCCGTCGTATATATGTATATATATATAATACAAAGAATATATATGCATGTATACACACATATATGTACATACTTACATCTACATGTGTATATATATGCATATCAGGGTACAGGACGTTAGAACAATGAACTACAGACAACGGAACGAACACATAGGAAAACGGAAAGCCACTTGGAATATTCCTTCATC
>NC_142930.1:156773663-156781163 GCF_046866305.1 Octopus bimaculoides | reverse complement strand
CATTCGTATATGAATGTGTTTGGGAAATGAGATGTTAATCCCGGAACATGAAATAGAAATACGAAAGAGACGAAAAGAAAGCACAATTCAAAAAGAAAAAAAAAGGAGAAAATGCGAGCGATAGATTGAGAAGGAGAGGGAGAGAAGGAGTAGATAAAGTGAGAAGAAGGGTCAGAAAGGAAAAGGAGAGATAACTGGCTTAAAGAGTTGAAGTAAACAGAAATACTATTTAATCAGTTGCCTTTGAATGAATATTTGAAAGATAATAAAAATGACCTTTGTAATTATCTGGCTCTTCTTATTAATTGGCTAGATGGCTTTGATTCTATCAATTTTGTTCCATCTGCTTCCGTCTTTGATCTATTTCCTTCGAAGATATACCAGTCTGTAACTAGTAACTTCTTTCTATCTCCCATCCAATCTATTTCTCTGCCTTTCTAGCTGTTTATCTATTTATCTATCCAGCTAAGCAGTCTGTCAGCTAATCTAATACACATACACAAAGACACATTCATACCTACATATATATACATGCAAATATGTATACATATGTGTATATATATATTTATGAACGTATGTGTGTGTATATTCATTTATTCTTCTCGTTACCCCAGCTATTGGCTGCAGCCATGCTGCGGACTGCCTTGAAGACGTTAGTACATCAAAGCAACCTCAGTAGGCGTTTTTGAGTTTTCTACTTGCTCTCTCGTACTTATTCTGCAGAAATGCTAGCTTTTGGGGACGAAAACAAATTAACACAAGCCATGACACAAACGAAAAGATGCGCATGTACCTACACACTGAGGCACACAGACAAACACTCAAACACATATAAATATTTAAACTTACAAATATATACATAACACACACACACACACACACACACACATATATATATATATATATATATATACTGCATATATATATATATATATATATATATATATGTGTGTGTGTGTGTGTGTGTGTGTGTGTGTGTGTATGTGTGTGTGTGTGTGTGTGTTTGTATGTATGTAAGTATTGTAAATAAATGCCCTAAGCCCTATGGGATTTATAGAGATCAAGATGAAACATACATAGATTAGAATAATGCCGGTATTTCATGAGGTACCGAGGGAAATGTCCAGCGTACCCATACCATAAGTGTGTCCTAAAATGGGCAATCTGTATCCAGGAAGCAAAACCCGAAGTAAATACCACAAGAAAATCCCTGACTTGCTCTAACAATTTTGCCAGTCCAACACTCTAAACAGGTAAATTATTTATCGAATCGCGTCCCACAAGGATGAAAATAAAAGTTGACCTGGGTGAGGTAAGGTTTTATGCCAGGCTGAAAGGAACCAGAGGTTATTCGACTGATGCTGGTGTGCATCTGTCTATTCGCTTGGAAATAAAGTATGAAGAAAACAAACGTAGGTTTCTTTGGCCAAGCAAAGTGTAAGTGTAAATTACTGAAGAAATGAATTAGCCATTTAGCTATTTACGTAAGAAATAATTCCTCTCTGTGTTGCTTCTTCATTTTTTATTTTATTCAAATATACATAGACATTGTCTGTGCTTTAGAGAAGCAGTGATAGAGAAACAAATTCCTATCTGTATGTGCCTATTTGAAGTCGTCGTCTCCATACGCACAATTCAACTGAATATCTGATGCACTTGGACAAAGAAATTAATATAAATGTGGTGGCATACTCTACAGGAAATTCCAGCCAAATCATACTCGAGCCACCCTACCATTAAAAAAAGGATTTTTAGTGGCATATTTCTATCGTCTTCTGACATGTAGGATTCCGGAACCAAGATTTGCTAATTTTTCCATGCTCCCATAATTTTTTTCTATTTTGTAGTAATATTATCACAAGTACTTGTTGTACAGCATAAATAAGAGAGTTGATTATGGTATTGACAAACTTATTTCACTGTAAACAAGTACCATGTGCAGACAATTTGTAGTTATGAGCCATTCAGTGAAGTAAGAAAAAAAGTCTAACTTCTCGGCACCGATTGGAAAAATATTATCATGTACGTATGTATGTTTACAATAAGTAACACAGTAGGTAGGTTTCCTTGTAAGTATATTTGCTTGTACGCATGTTTCCAGTATGTATGATTTTAACTATGTATGCTTGTATGTGCAGATGTAATTACGTATGCATGAATCTATATATCAATTCATTATTTTAATACAGAGAAGAAAAATGACAACATCATAGATGATTGTTTTGATAAAAATATTATTTAGATAATAAATGATGGCTGATATATTGCAGATTCATATCAATAACTCTAATGGATAATTTTCGTAAAATATGTACTATATAAATTGCTAATTATGAAAAAAAGTATATAATTCAGGCATGTATTCTCATACGCTCACAGATACACACATATAATCAAACGCACGCGAAAATACTAATCATATTTATAGTGAGGAAACAGATGAAATGTCTGCAAAAGATAAGATATATAGAAACTCTATACAAACTGCTGTCGTCTCTGTCCTGAAAATGAATAGCAAAAAGTTCTCTTTTCTTTTTATTCTTTGGTTATTTATGCCAAAGTATTCAGTATAGAGTTTCATAAATTCTTCGAAAATAATAAGCATTCAAAAATGAAATTGAAAGTAATTTAGTAATAACGAACGTTTTTGACATTTATCTATGACACTCTGGGATTTAGAAAGTCATTGAACTGAATGCCAGACTGAGGAACACACTGTTTTATTACTTCCGTCTCCTTCATTAAATTAACGTTTGTATTAACTTGGAATTTGTCATCTTGTCAGAAATTTGATGATACTTTCTTACATAACACGATGTGTGATATCGTTATTGAAGATACTGGAAAGCTAGTGATAAAAATACATAATATTTCGAACTATTAACCTCGGCTTTAGAGCTGGAACTGCTTTTAATATTTACATCAAGTAAGGCAATGAGCTGACAGAATCATTAACACGTCGGAAAAAATGTTTAGTAGGGTTTCGTCCGTCTTTTCGTTTTGGTTCCGAATAGCGTTTCATTATTTTGGGATGGATAAAATAAACACTAATCAAGATCTGGGGCTGATGTAATCCATTATGTGCTCCCTCAAGATTTCAGGCCTAAAAAAATTTGAACCTAAAACAGATTTGTACCTAAAAAAATTAAAGAATAAAGCGGTGGATCAGCAGAAAGGAGAGAATATTGTACAACAAACCTCGATCTATTTTCGCATGTCTATGCTTGGATTTCGAATCCTGCTAATGTCTGTACTACTTTTCGTCCCTCAAAGCTTTATAATTTGGGTTGGGTTGCCATCCACGAACATAAAGATAATCTTAATCGATTTTATGCTTACCACAAATACAAAACATTTCGTCTGCATTAGAGATCAATATTTATGTCTCCAATTTGGTTAGTGTGATCTAGGTTCGTCATCAAATGTTTCACTTACGGATTTATACATATTACTAAAGTTTGATAGGAGCTAAAATTCTTTATTTTTACAGTAAAATCAATAACTTTATTTTCCAGTAAGTATTTGGCACACATATAACATAAATGGCTGCACAAAAATTTAACTTATACAAATATGCCACGCCTTTCTTCCATAGACTCTCTTTGATTAGCTTTCCAAGAGCACCGTTAATTTTATTGGTGCTGCTACACATATTCAAAGTTCAAAGCCAATAGAAGAACTTATCATTTCAGCTAAACAAAAAACGGTCAACTGTTCTAGTGACACAAAAGAACCTCAAAGCAATTTCAAAGTGGATTCTTCAAGTCAGCACTGAATTCCAGAAAATACCCTTTTGGTTTCAAAAATGCTTCAAAATTTGTGTACACAATTAACGCATGCAGTAACTGATGTGTGATATTAAAATTAGAAACAAAACAAAAAAACTAACACTTTTCTCTCCTCTACCTTAAACTAGCCACAACGTCAGACATTTTCTTTTATCTTATTAATATATTATTTCTTATATTTAATTGTTTATGTTATGATTTTATTTACTACAGGTACCTAGACCTTGTGGACACCCTGTATATGCCTCCTCGAAGTTTTTTTTTTCCTTTTATCTTTTACACCTTTTATTCGTTAAACTGCAACCATGGCTTGAAGACTTTTGTTAGATTGTAACCATACTTTAAAGAATTTGTAGTCAAATGAATCGACCTCAGTATACTTTATCTTAAGCCTGGTACTTATTCTATGTGTGTCTTTTGCCTAAGTGCTAGGGTACGAGGGCGTAAACGCTCCAGTACCGGTTGTCAAACGGTAGTGCGGGGACAAACAAACACGAAGACACACACACACACAAACACACACGCACACACACACACATACATGTTTATATGTATGTATATATTTACGACGGCTTCTTTCAGTTCCTGTCCAACGGATCCACTCGCAAGACTTTGATCGGCCCGAGGCTATATTGGAGGACACTTGTACAAGTTTCCTCGCAAACTTCGTATAACACAGCCGCGTCTTAACATGTTCGTGGGCGAGAAAGTTGTAGGAAGAGGAGAGGAGATTATTTTCGGCCTGTCAACCTGGATCATATTAATGAAATAGAGAGTTCCTAGTTAAAGATCCATATTGCTTGTGTTAAACGGAGATATTAATTAAGTCTATGCCCACGGAGCGGAGATGACACTAACGACAGGCTCCCACAAGTAGAAACATGTAAGGTGGCGAGCTGGCAGAAACGTTAGCACGACGGGTGAAATGCTTATCGGTAATCCGTATGCCGTTACGTTCTGAGTTCAATTTCCACCGAGGTCGACTTTGCCTTTCATCCTTTCGGGGTCGATAAAAAAGTACAAGTTATGCACTGGGATCGATGTAATCGACTTAATCCTTTTGTCTGTTCTTGTTTGTCCCCTCTATGTTTAACCCCTTGTGGGCAATAAAGAAATAAGAAACGTGTAATGAGTTCAAAACTTGCTAAAAATATTGACTAAATTTTTGCATGTCATAACGTACGTTCTTATAAGTAGAATGTAGCTTTCGATAAAATGATACTATATACCCTTTATTTCCGGAATAAAATACAGAATGCGAACACTGAAATATTTCTGTGTATAGAATGTCCGTCCAAGGTAAACACAGGATGAAGCAATAGTTACCTTTCCGCCACTTTGTATGAATCGTATTCCTGCTACAAGATAATGGCCCAAGGTGCCGTTCTGTGGGACTGAATGCAGCCTTCCTAATTCCGAAGCAAATGAGTTAACTGGACACCTAACTTCGGTGGAGTTTAAATTCAGAATTTTAACACGGACCAAATGTCGCTAAGCATTCTATCCGGTGTGCAAAACGATTCTGTCAGATCACCGCCTCTTTTTTTTCTTTTTTTGTTTTTGTTTTTTGCTGCTGCATGTTGATAATATAACGATGCATGTTCAGAAGTTGATGTATAAACACTGAATAACGCAGTTATTGCCTGCTTTAAAGAAGGCAATATTCGGTAAACTGATTTAATATATCACGTTTATGAACGAGAGAAGATAGCAAGAGAAAATCGATAAAAATATGTCTATATGAAAACGAGGCCAAAGAATACGGTGTTAAAGGATATTAGTCTCCACTTGAAAATAGTTACAAGTCAGTTCCAGTGAAAAGCATGCAAAATAAACGTAATAGAATTGACAATGCAAATTTAGTGGAAAATGTAAAATTGATATAAGCGACCTATGCTAAGAAAACTGCGCTAATTGATGGTGAACTCAATAAGATGATTGATAGGAAATTAATTTTAATAATGATAAAATTATGAATATCAAAATTAATATTATAATTTAAAATATTTCTGCATTTCATCACAAGGGAAAATAAACTGAGACCGATTGGAACTAAAGTAGTAAGATAATTGATTACAAAATAATTGGTACTTAAAAGTACAAACTATATTATAACGTACTCACACATACACATGGATATACATAACATACATACACACTTATACTCAGATATGTATGAATGTATGTATCCATGTGCGTGTTAGTGTCTGTATAAAGTGGATTAGATCGTCACAGAGGATAAATCACGTTGTCACAAATCTCTGAGCTCTGGTTTGAAACCTCAATTAAATCAAGTTTCACTTTCATCGTTTCTAAATAAATAAATATTAGTAGTACCCCGTGTAAATTTCGCGGTTATTTTGAAAATTCTAAGATAGAATAGTATATTTTCCTGAACAGTTAAAAACTTGAGATAATCCTTCCTACTATTGGCACAAGGCCAGTAATTTGGGGGAAGAGGATAGTTGATTACATCGACCCTACTATTCAACTGGTACTTAATTTTCGGCCTCGAAAGGATGAAAGGCAAAGTCGACATCAGCGGAATTTGAACTCAGAACGTAAAGACGGACGAAATACCGCTAAGTATTTCGCCCGGCGTGCTAACGTTTCTTCCAGCTCACCGCCGTTAAAAACCTTCTGATAATGTAAAAGCCCTTATAAGTATTATTAAAGGAGAAATCTTAAGAAATAAAATCTCGGAAAACTATTATATTTCTACGTTTTCTAGATGCATCTAGTCATCTTGTGTATGTTTCTCATTCGAGAAATTGTAACTTATATGAAAATAGTGCAAACAACTTATGATTTGCGTTATTCTAACAATTTTATGAAAATATATCGACGAGTAGAGGTAGCATTTCTCCCATTTCAGAAATCATTCACATCCTTTACAATTATTAGCTATTAGCAGACGTTTCTTCTCTCTGTTAACTCTGCAAATAATTATGTTTCCCTCAACTAAAAACCACGAGTCGTGAAGGTGCTCCTGCTTGTTTTCATCTATCATCCCTTCTGCCTTTCGCTCCACAAACCTTCAGTATTCGAAGGAGAATGACAGAAAACTGTGTTCTTGCCTCCAGCTTCTAAGGCATCTTTCTTTGAAATATTGAAGCACGCTTTCGGAACATGAAGTGCTGATGCTTACCTTTCAATAAGATAAAGCGGATAAATTATTTGGCTATCACAACTGAGGGCGTAAAACCAACGTACAGGAAATGTTAGTGTGCGCACGCATATATGGTGGACTAAAATTAAAGTAAAAGCTGGCAGAGAATTTTATCGGATATTCAGACTATATATGTTTGTGAACAGGGATAAAAACTCTTACCCTATAGTAATTCTTATCCCTGTTCTTCATTGAGGGGGAAATGATGTGTACCATCATTGACTTTCTGAAGAAGCTGATTGAAGCCTGTCCAATATCCACAGAAAGTTACAAGTTGTTTATGATAACAAATTGAAAACATGCTGGGTCGGCCAAAATGTCCGTTCGGCTTTCGTCGACACGAAACTCCAAGTACTCAAAGAAGTAAATAACTGCAGTCTGTCCTTTACACATACCAAGTCCGATGAAAACCTAGGAAGAGAGAGTTTGCATTTTGTGTACTTCAGATCGTCTTGAAAATGAATAACCAAAGAGAACATTAAAAACTGTTGATGCCCTTTGAATTTAAACAACGGCAAGAAAGCGGTTCAAACTTCAGTAAGA
>NC_142930.1:156758663-156766163 GCF_046866305.1 Octopus bimaculoides | reverse complement strand
ATTTTGAATTTGGCTACACACACATACATACATACATACATACATACATACATACGTACATATATATGTGTATATATATATATATATATATATATATATATATATATATATATATATATATGTATATATATATATATATATATATATATATATATATATATATATATATATATGTATATATATATATATATATATATATATATATATATATATATATATACATGCATATATGAAGGCACACACACACACACACACACACACACACACACATAAAGACACACAGACACACGCGTATATATATATATATATATTCACATACCTGTTTATATACTTCTAAGCGTTTTGTGAGTATGCCATACAGAAAAATATCTATGTATTTTTGTGTAAACTTTGTTTGCGGAAATCAGTATATGTAGATTAATTGAATATTTATATTTGAAGCAGAAATGACGCACGTTTCAATAATTCATTTATTTCTTATCTGATTTTGAAGAGAACAATATAATACATTAAACAATTTTCAGTTCAAGCACGTGTTCAATTACAAAAGCTGCTGAATAAGTCCGTGAGCAATACCTTTATGTTGGATAATCTTCACTGTATAAATTTGTTCGATGTTTAATCTCTTGTCCTTTTGAAATAAGAATTTTCAAAATTACTATTTATTTATGTTAACCGAAGAAAATGTTTTAGTTTGTTTTGTGTTGGAGATTACGTTACACGATTGGTGTGGCTTCTCTCACGTGGTTACTCTAAATATATAAGAATATTTAGAAATATAATGACAAACATATTAGTTTTGTAAAACAGGAGACCCACAAACGCAAATACCGGCACGTACGCACAGCACGCACGAACACGCGCACAAACACTGGCACACAGACACATGCAAACATCCACACACATGCTCTCACACATACACACATGTACACCCATACACATACAAGCACACAAACACACACACACACACTCACACACACATTCAGAGAAAAATTACTCACCCATCGTAATGCTTGGTGCATAAGATATTCTAAACAATTTTGTTTTCACGTTTGCTAAACTTCAAAAGATCATAGGTATTTTGATAAACGTTATTGAATTTGTGAAATAATACCGATGCTAATTACATCGTGATTTAAATATAGTTAGCGGAGTATATTCGCTTAATAATGATTTAACTCGAAATATATATGCGTAACGCATGAATTTCGAATAACAGTCATTATTTATTGCTTATGAGATTGAGCCAGTTTTATGACTGAGATTTAGTAGCATTAGATAATGTTTTTAACATTATTATCATGTGAGGCAGAAAGTGAAATTATTTGCATTGGTTTGTTATATTTTTTGATTGCAAATAATGAATACGATATGAAAAATCATAAACAACTTTCCATTAAATACGTTACGTATTCTGAAACTGATCATATCCTATGTAGAATTATTTACAGGAGCTAATATGATATACAGAGGTTATAAACTTGAAGTTCAAATAAATTTGAGGGTCAGTTAAATGTACAACTTCACGCTTCCAGAAATCTATCAAATCTTTTTTTTATATACATTTATGAAAATATATATTATTAGTGGAAAATATTGATATTAAAATTTTTAGAATATATTACGAAGTATTTATTTCATAAAGATTCTATACTGAGCAAATGTTCAGAATTGATATCTTTTACCGTCAAAATCAAAATATTTGTTTAATAGCTTGATTTATCAAACAGTTGTAGACCGAAAGTTTACGCAATCAAATACGAAATTAAATATTCAAACTTCATTGGTGCGCTCATTCGATGAATTTGTTTTATAACAGACAACTGAGTATCCGTATCCGACTGAGAGTATATTACGATGAAGTTTTGATATTACTAACTTGTTCACACTTCTCGAATCATTTTGTAATTTGAAACATATATAAATAAGTCAATATGAGGTGAACAATAGCAATCTTGAAAATTCAAGTAAGCCTATATACATACGCATACAGCATGCGTACACCCGTGCACACTTATGCATACATACAGTGTAAAATTACGCTTACACTCTTTGCAACAGTATCCTTCATTTATTGTCAACGGAGTTGTTCAACTTACATTCTTCCAGTCAGATTACATCACTGATATAAGAAAAAAATCTTTGGTCATCCGCGTTCTAATTAATCCCACTGAAAGCTTGTTAGCATTATATATTTCAGGACTCTTTATTAAGTTTGTTAACATAAGCGAAAACTTTATATGTGTGTGTGTGTGTGTGTGTGTGTGTGTGTGTGTGTGTGTGTGTGTGTGTGTGTGTGTGTGTGTGTGTCTGTTAGTGTGTGTGAGTGCGCATCCGCACGTGTGTGTATAGATATATGTATATATTTAAGTACATATATTTACATATTCATGTAGGTGTGGCTGTGTGGTAAGTAGCTTGCTTACGAACCGCATGGTTCCAGGTTCAGTCCCACTGCGTGGCACCTTGGGCAAGTGTCTTCTACTATAGCCACCTCGGGCCGACCAAAACCTTGTGAGTGGATTTGATAAATGGAAACTGAAAGAAGCCTGTCGTATATATGTATATATGTGTGTCTGTGTCTGTCAACCGATGGTGGTGTGTTTCGGTCCCCGTAACTTATCGGTTCGGCAAAAGAAACCGATTTAATAAGTTCTTACAAAGAATAAGTCTTGGGGTCGATTTGCTCGACTAAAGGCGGTGCTCCAGAATGGTCGTAGTGAAATGACTGAAACAAGTAAAAGAGTATATATAAAAACATGTATACATGTGTGTGTGTGTGTGTCCGCGGTGTGTGTGCGCGCGGTGTGTGTGCGCGTGTGTGTGTGTATATGTGTGTGAGATAGAGAGACAGATAAACTGAACTGATAGATAGTTAGTTTGATAAGGTAATAGCTAGATATTTCTCAACTATTAAATATACGTGTGTATATGCACGCAATTTCTCTGGGTAAATCAATTATATTTAGATAGAAAGCAAAGCGTTTCGGTAAACATCTATCTTTCTGTCTCAAGTGATAAGATGCTAATCTAATTAGTGCAATATTCGAAATACATAGGTATGACTTTTCCATCCGGAGAAATGCCTTAAAGTAGCATTTTGGAAGCAATTTTTAATTCATAGATATTTGTATTATTAGATTAGAGTCAGCGCATAGATCTTTGGCTTTGAAGATATGCGGTTTATATAACACACTTTATAACATACACCTACCGAATAAATGTATATTTACACGAATAATACAGAACTTCTGTGATGAGAACAATAGACACTACCGAATCTAATTTAGAATCCTTTCTACTGTAGGCACAAGGTCAGCAATTTTGAGGTGGGGTTTGGTAGTTTAAAACATCGACTTCAGTGCTTATATGGCACTTATTTCATCGACATTCAAAGGAATAAAGTCAAATCGATGCCGGCTGAATTTGAACTCCGAAAGTAAAGACAAACAAACTATCGTTAACATTTTCTCTAATGTGCTAATGATTCTGCAAGTTCACCGCATTACCGAATATAATTACTATTAGTTTTCGTTGTGAAGTGTCACATTCGTTTTCATAGAACCGGTTTAAGATGAAAAGCAACTTTTTACCGTCATCACCCTATCATATACATGTTTATCATATTCTATAAGTAATCTATCAAAATGTGTCCTGGCGTGATTAAGAATTTATAGCGAGACTTGCAGGAGAGTTGGCAGCTATTTCGAGCAACAACTCGGTGTCACATTGGTTTCTCAAGTTATAGAATCCTCATTTTATCAGTCTTCAGAAATCCTGGCTCTATCTTAATTCTATTTCCTGTATTGTGATCGGCTGGAAGATGTTTTCAAAGACTAGCTCTTATGAAAATATTCTTAGATCCTTTGTAAATGGATACTTTATATATTTGTATGCGTGTGTGAACATATGAGAGTATATATATATATATGTTGAATTTAGGGCTGTTAAATTATAAATAACAGAAAATATTTACTAATGATCGGAATAAGGAGCTAAAGAAAAATTACGTTATTTAATATACGAACCATCTATGACATGAAATTTCGAGTTTCTCTGCTTATTACTACATGATGATGTCAACAAATTATACAGAAGTTGGAGGAGATTTACGCGTGTCAAGTGGGTTTAGAAAAGTTTTTTTCCCATGAGATGAAATAGCAATTTAAACATTAATTTCACTTAAATACATGCGTCTGAATGAAGAGAATATTCCGCAAATTAAAGTTTATATATTTCATAGCAAAACAACTTAAACATGGCCAAGCTGCTAATTTTGAGAAATGGTTGCAATCTTATGTCAGTGAAAATTAAATTGGCAGCTAGATAAACAAAAATATTCAATTCCAGTGCAAGTGTAAGAAAGTTTTGTCCATTACAAGAAAATTCACATTTATTTTATGAGTTACATTATCATTTTCATAGATTCTATTTTCTCTCTATTTTCTCTATACAAACACTTTTTATAACCCAAATGCGAAAACTATCGGACTTTTATACGCATCTATTTGGTATTCAAAATCTATCAAAACATTTCTTCGACAAACCATACAAACATATTTATGAATCCGTGTTGCTAGAAATATTGTCGTATTTCGGGATACTCTTTTACTCTTTACTCTTTTTCTCTTTACTCTTTTACTCTTTACTCTTTTACTTGTTTCAGTCATCTGACTGCGGCCATGCTGGAGCACTACCTTTAGTCGAGCAAATCGACCCCAGGACTTATTCTTTGTAAGCCTAGTACTTATTCTATCGGTCTTTTTTGCTGAATCGCTAACTTACCGGGACGTAAACACACTAGCATCGGTTGTCAAGCGGTGCTGGGTGGACAAAGAGAGACACAAACACAGACACAATCATATACACGCACATACATATATATATATATATATATACATATATACGACGGGCTTCTTTCAGTTCCACTCACAAGGATTTGGTCGGCCCGAGGCTATAGTAGAAGACACTTGCCCAAGGTGCCACGCAGTGGGACTGAACCCGGAACCATGTGATTCGTAAGCAAGCTACTTACCACACAGCCACTCCTACGCCATTTTTTCACCATAATAAACACACGCACTATATATTCGTTCTGTACTCTTTTATTACTGTTCTTATTATAACTCATGTCCATTTTCCGCAAATTTTCGGGACACGTCTGTGACCTCTTCAGTGACACTTTCCGTTCTTCGTGTGTGTTCTTGCTCTGCTTATTCCATTCCGCTCTTCGATTATATGTATCCTTATATGCGCTTACGCTTCCATCTGTATTTGTGTGTGTGTTCGTCATTGTTCTTAGTAGCATTATCACCGTCCCCCCTCAATTCCATCCCCTAACCATTTGCCACTGCTACTGCCCTTAAACATGACCTTTGGTAACGTTCCTGTATCTCTCTGTATTTGTGTGTTCGCTGAAGCCTTCGTGGTATTTGTAGCTGTTTTTATTGTTGCTGTGGTTGTTGTTGTTGCTGTTGTCGTTGTTGTTACCGCTGTTACTGATGTCGTTGTTCGTTGCGTTGTTGATATTGTTCCGGTTGTCTGTAAACTTACTGCATGTGTGTTTGCGTGTATTTATCGGTTCGCTTCCTATGTTGTTTGTATCCGTGCCCTTCATACAGTTTTTTTTAAAATCTATCTCTATTTGTTACATTTATGATAGGTATGTGCATATTTATCTATTGTGTGTGTATTACACTTTGTATCTGCATTTTTTATCCATTCTGTTTTTAGTCGTCATGTTGTATGGTGTGGTGGTTGTTGTTATTGTTCCATTCGTGCTTTCTGTTGAGGCTAGTTTTTTCTACTGCTATGTATATAGCCTCTGCGATCTGTCTAAGTGTCGTGTCAGTCCTATGCATTGATAATACCTTAACGTCTATGCTCTTAACCGAGCCTCTATGTTCTGCTTGAGCATGTTGATCGGCGCCAGGCTATAAAGAAGATATCTTGTCATGGTGCCGCACAGTGGGACTGAACCCGAAACCATGTGGCTCGGAAGCAGGCTTCTTATCCCACCGTCATGCCTGCGCCTGTATATATATATATATGATAAATGAAAAATATATGGTAAATAAACAAACGAAATAACATATACTGATTGTACGGTCAGACGGGTGGCACACACAGAAGGTCTCTAATTCTTCATCAGTTATCAACCAATTGGAAATATTCAGTTTTGCACCATTAATGATAAGAGCGAGGGCTTCTCATATTGGCGGTACCTACAACAATTTTACAATTTTTTTTTTTTTACTGAGAATTCAGGGCCGAAAGCAAACAGAACAAAACAAAACAGAGTGTGATTTAAGACGGTGGAGAAAGATGAAGAGACGAGCAATATAGGGCCTTAGGGCCATGAAGACAAGGATAGTCGGTAACGCTTAGAAGATATCCCAAAGGATAGAGAACAGAAAGACAGAAAGTTTGCGTCTGGTCAGCTAAATAACCAGTGTGAAAATGGTAGAAATCTGGCCGCCGTTCACGTGACAACAGCAGGCAGAAGAGGAAGACAGCAAGAGAGGGAGAGTCCATAGCTCGTAGAATTCAAGCTTATAATTACTGCCAAAGACGGTCCTACCACATATTAAAATAAATTTGTATGAAATTTTAAGGTCTTTCCATTATTTTGTCCAACCTCTGTACATATATATATATATATATATATATATATTATATATATATATATATACTGTTGTGTCTGGAGAGAGTCATTCCCTTTTAGTGTCTTATAATTTAACATACTTACCCGTAAAATTTTTACTTATCTCTTTTTTATTTTTCTAAAATTTTCGTTGCGCCTTGCAACCTTTTCAATAATTTTCAGTCAAAACTATTGTAAAGGTTGCAAGACGGAACGGAAATCTTAGAAAAAAAAATAAGAAGAAGTGGAAATTTTACGGTGAGTGTGTTAAATTATAAGGCACTAAAAGGGAATGACTCTCCCCAGACACAACAGAATATGCTTCAACACACGAGCTCACATAAATAACCTTGCAAACCAAATCCAAAAACGAAATATATATATGTATATATATATATATATATATATATATATATATATATATATATATATATATATATATATATATATCCTACGTCCCTGCCTTAAGGCATTTACTTTATACACGCCGGCACAATTTTATTCGTCCTCAGTCGAAAGACACCTGTTGTTATATACTTGTTGTTCGTATTTGTAATTGTGTACCACGTTCTCCGTTTTTTGTCTTTGCTCTCGTACACATTCGCTAGCTTTCTTACAAAAAATCTAATGTTCTTAGCTTAGATCTTTTTTTGGGGGGGGGGGGGGAACCAGATCGAACAGTATCAAGTGTAACTGCGCGAAACTGTAAGGACATCTTGTAACTTGACTGACGAAACAAGGCCACGAATGTCCCGTCCTTTTTTTCCTATCCCTCTAATTGTTATTTTCCCTGTCCGCCTTTGTATCTTCTATCTGTCCAAATGTTTTCTATTGCGTTTTTGTTCCATATTATACAC
>NC_142930.1:156743663-156756163 GCF_046866305.1 Octopus bimaculoides | reverse complement strand
CAATCCAAGGCCAAAGATCCCCCACTCTACGGCAATGCTGTTGCTGTTACACTAGCATGCATCTTTCATGCACTCACACACAACAAATACAAAAAATCAAGAATATGTGTGTTCACAAGCACACGCGCACAGACGAGATAAGAACGCACATGCACTCATGCTTACATATTGTTTCCAGATGAACAACTACACAATCATACATAAACGTAAATACAAGAATGTGCATACATTCAGCCATACGTACACACGCCCTTACATGCATCACAATTACGTACACGCAAACACTTGGGTACATCCAACATTAACGCACACGTATTCACATACATAAACACACACACACACACGCGCGCGTGCACACTTTTACGCACATTCAAATAATAAACAGCTAACACATACACACACATATGCGCGCAGGCATGTATTTACATATAGCAGAATCTACGCGCACGTATACGTACCCACACCGTGGAACACACACACATACGCAGCGAGGAGGTGCCATCAGTTCTCACCCACACGCCTGCCTATGAGCCCGTTCCCCGCCACACACACACACACAGGCAAACGCATAACAGATACAGAGGCATAGGTATCAGGCACCAGCTTCTACGCGCTCATACATCCAGCATAAACGCACACACTCCCACACCAACCAATCCCTTTAAAGACCAGCCAGACAGTAAGACGTCACCAACTTCCTGTGTAGCTAGGCTCTTGAAGAAATCCTCCTTGGACCCATGGTAATCGTGTTCACCACATGGTGATGGATGACAAGCGACCGATTATATATCAAATAGCTAATACTATTAGCATATATGTGAGAGAAATTAGAATATTCTGTGCTATGAACTTGGCATGAGGAAGGTTTCTGCTCAATGAGTGCCACTTCTTCTGACACGTAATGAAAAGCGCACCAGTCTGATCACATCAATGGGAAAAATCTGAAGATGTTTCAGGAGATCCAGCTTGGTTCCTTGAACATTTTCTAATGTAGGATGAGTTTTGGGTTCATCGCAGAGAGAAAAAGACATTCTTGCACTGGGATCAGCGCTCCTCACCTGCTCCAAAGCAGGCCACGATAGAGTCGTCTGCAGGGAAGGTCATTGCTCCAGTTTCTTTGCAGGCGGGGAATGCAAAAAACATAGTGTTTATTTATTATCTTCAAAAGTATCATAACAACAATGATAAGTACTGAGGCAACTAGCGGAGACAGTTACGCAAAGCTATGAAGGCCAAACGCTGAGGAAAAATTAAGGGAAGGAGTCTTGTTTCAACAGGACAATGCTCCTGCACACAAATCCATGGTTTCAATTGCTGCTATTCATGACTGTGGCTTTGATCTTGTAGATCTCCCTTCCTATTCTGTTGATTTAGCCCCATTTGTTTAACATCTGCTCCCTCAACACACTTCGTTGGGAAGTAGTATCGCAGTGATGATGGCGTCATATTTTCTGTTGATGACATTTTCATCCAAAAGGATGAATACTTCTTCACCAATAGGATCCAAGAACTGCAAACACGGTTGGAAGAATTGTGTGGAACGCAAGGATGACTATGCTAAAAAAGCAAACCTCATTTGCTCACATTCTATGAGATTATTTTCGCATACCCATGATCAAGATAATCTCATATTTGTATTTTTTATTATTTAATGCTAATCATGTAGCAAGCTTTACATATTCTCAAGCTGTATTAATGGTGCACGCCTGTAATTTCCTAATAATGAATTCCTTCCCGATTTTGTGAATTTCATCTTCTCAAAATTGCTACTGAGTTAGTTAAATATATATGCATGCAATCGTTCCAATAATTATGTATATAAATCGAAAGATATAGTCGGTTTATTAAATCTGAATGTTTCACAATTTTTCCTCAGATCCTTGTGTCTCATTAATCATTGATAATATATTAACATCTGAACACTTCATATCCTGATACTTTCCCCAATTTCTCTTCAATGATCCACATCGTTATATCTAGTCTTTCACGCTTTTGTTTCATTGAAGTTTTTACAGAGACATTCTCCCGTACAATATCATATTAAGAGTGATTATTTCAAACAGATCGCTATAACTTGTATGTTTTATTTGTCGGAGCATTATTTCCACGAACTACATTTTAAGAGATCTTTACGAAATATTTGTGTATCTGCTTGCGATAAATTCCACAATGTCTGTATCTTTTGTCACATCCAGGCTTTCTATTTGGGTGATTAAACACTTTTGTATATCAGATATTTCGGCGTTTTTTCTTGTTCCTGGTTTGCAAAACCATGCTCTTGACAATGAAAGATAATATTTAGTTTTTGTATCTTATATTTGTTTCTGTCAATTCGAAACTTTCAGATAATACAAATATGCATGATCTTCTGCTGTTATGCACATAGCTTTCATCTGCCAATCTGTTAGTACTGTGCAAATTTTCGGTGAGTGTGTACTGTTGATCATAGACAAGGGAATAACTTCCGCGAAGCACTTTTCTAACTCTCATTATGCTATCAGCTTCATGTATACGCAATTATTCGATGGATGCGTTTCGATATTTCGTGGTTAGTAGACTTTGTCGGAAGTATACGATGCAACAATCAAAAGCTGTTAGAATCGATGTTAAACATCTGCTTCCTTTTTTCGTTTAGATAATGTCGAGCAATTTCCCTTTTGATGTAGAATTTTCTAGTGTTGATGAATATGTTTCAAGCTTTAAAATCAATACCCAGGATCGCATCTATCATGTTATCGAATAGTTCAAATGTAGGTTGGGTGGTCTATCAAGAAACACAATTTGTACTGATATAATATGTGCAGAGAAATCTGAAGGGGGATATTTTTTTTCACCTTGGGACTATATCTTCTGTTTAGTAACAATAGGATACCTTTTCTTCTTTCATTAATAACCAGTAGATACCGGGGAAACAGTCAAACATTCATACAATACTTGCTTCCTTGTTTTGTAGATCAGCGTTATTTTATAATCCAATAAGGATATTTGTTTGAAAAACCACTATCTCTGTATCATTTGAGTATGTTGCAACCAGATTTTCTTTATACTATTCATGTTCCTCACACATACATTCACATCGTCCTCAAATCTAATTGCACACACTTCAGATTTTCTCAAAAAAACAAAACAAAACAGAAACAACCCGGCTACAGAGAGAGTCACCCTTCTTCAAAGATTTCACTTCTGCGATACCGTATTCTCTTAATAAAGTGTAAAACCACTTCCACAATCGAAATTGAGTATGATAGACATGTATTAATGCAGTCACCTATTGTTCATAGTATGATCTCTGAAATGTTACCAAGTCAATGAGTATCTGAAAAAAAAAACAAGTTTATCATATGCTAATACATGTTTGACATCAGAGATTTATGTAGAAGGTGTTAAGTATATCTCCAGGGTACCGTGTTTTTCACAACCATCGGACCGCGAGGCTCTCCTCACGAACGCAGGTTCTTCAGATGGTTGTGATCTGTAAACTGTTTCGAGTAGCAACCTGAAAACGAAGCATGAACACACAATGTGCAGTGCACATGGAATTCATAAAACAGAAGAGAAGAAGAAAAACGCAATGCGCATGTTGAAATAAAAAAGAAGCGAAGAATAAAAGCGTAATACGCATGTCAGAATGAAACGGGAGAAAAGAAGAAAACAAGTTATATGAGGGTTTGCATGCCACGTCTGACCCCTCACCTCTCACGCAGCTTTGCTGCAATTGTCTTGTTGGCTAAGCTGTTAGTTCAGTTGTGACGATATTCTTACTATCACCGCAACCCTAGTGGTTTTAATTCTAAACAAGAAATCACGAGTGCATTTCGTCGTTAGTTTTCCGCCATATTACGGATTTTGTGTTGAGGATTAATTTCAGTTGCCCCCAACGCCACCTCACAGGGAATATTCATATATTTTTCTACATGATTGCTGCTAAGGTTCGAGAATGTACTCACAACAGAAGGTTAAGTTTTGTACCGATATCCAACAATCTAATCTGTTCCAGTTGCTTACCTCCCCTGAAAATCTTAAATCATAATCTCGAGAATATTACCACTGAGACTTTAAGCTTCTAATGTAATACAGGGACAGTATTTCTTTCGGATTCTCGGATTCCTCATTGGCACAATGCATCCTGTTTAAACCACGTTTTCTCACTCCAGATTTCTCTCCAGAACGAATCAGTACGTTTCCGAGATTTAACATTCATGACATTTATTGATTTCCTCTCCTATCTTTGTTAAATGCTGATTGGTTACGAATAAAAATATCCTGGTATTTTTTCAGCTACTATTTGTTGTTAGTATTTTTTTTTATTCTTGAGGTTTTACTGAGAATTTTAAAATACCTAAGTGTGATTAATTTATACACAGGTATTATCTTTTTACATTTGACATAAATTCATTGATTCTATTTTGTTTTTCACTTTCGTTGGAGAAGAGTGTAGTTTCTTTTTGCCAGAATGCGATACGCAACGCCACATAACTGGCCGTCTTCCGCAGAATAAGAATCCTTCCTTCTGCTTGCCAATTTTATTCTTTCCTTTTCAGTAGCATTTGTTTTCTCCTTCAGTATCTGTTAAGAGGGCATATAAAAAGCAACAATTTGCTGAAAGGAAAGGACGTTGAACTATGCAAATAATCACCAGCAATTTTGTTAATCACCGTTAGTTGATCTCTTATTACTGCTTTCGTAGCGGTAGGAAACGGGTTTCTTGTGACACATGGTAGCAACGTTGTTGAAAGCGTGTCAGTTTTAGGAGAATATCCGGTGTTGTTATATGTGAAATCTTTACAGCTCTCGGAATAAAAATGCATGCAGTAGTTTTGGAATGTTATTACGATCATTGATTCTCTCTTTGAGTGCAACAAATATAACTTAATAACGTAATTTTTCTGCTTTCATGTGCTGTTTTCACTCTATTCATATTGCATTTTTTCCTCATATTTTATAGCAATTATATAAAATTATTTAATAATTGAAAGAAAAATGCATTTTATAGTTCAGTGTCTTCTACGACTGCAAATATGAAACTCTGTTTACTTTTCAGGATTTTGTTTAACTTCAGTTTTCATTGCTGTTGATTTTACTGATATTTCAAGTTGGTGGAAATAAATCTTTGAGCGTGAATTCATGTCTAGGAAATCTGTCAATGTAATCTAAATTAAACGTTTCTGCAGGAAACAAAATAAACAAAAGTTCTCTTTTCCATATTCTTAAAACAAAGCTAATGGTCATGGGTGACGAACAAGCAGAATCATTAGAAAGTCGGATAAAATATTATGCACTATATCTTCTGGATCTTTAATTCATGGTTTCAAATCTCACTAGTCACCTTTGTCTTCCCCTCTTTAATATAACTTGGTTATATCAGCAATAATTAATATAATATTAACATGTAGAGAGAGGAAGTAGTCTTATGTTTTAGTAGTTTCCGTCATAAGATTGTAACCTTCCTGGGGCACTTCCTTGAAGAACACAATTCGATTGAATCCCTGTTGATTCATACTGGAGACTGGTACTGAATATGCAGTCCTTCGTAGAGACAACACTGACAGTCGCGGGCGCCGGGTGAGTAAGTTTTAAAGTCCGGTACTTATTCGATCGGCTTCTTTCACTAAACCGCTAAAGTATGGTGACATAAACTAACCTACACCGGCTTTCAACAGTGCTGGGAGCGAAACGAAGACACAAATACGCACACTTCCATATATACGCAAACATACATACATGCATACATATATACAGACAGACAGACAGACAGACACACACACACACACACACACACTCATACACACGCACGCCCGCACTCATTCACACAGATTCACATGCACGCACGCACACACATATGACTGGCTTTCTTCAGTTGCCATCTATCAATTACACTCTGAAGGCATTGGTAGGTTCGAAGCTATAGTAGGTAACACTTACCTAAGGTGCCAGGTAGTGGAAAAGAGTCCAGAATCATGTGATCCAGTAGCAAACGGTTTTATGCGATTGCCAATTGAAAAATCGAATCGGGTAAGGATCCAACTACATCAAACTAGATTTTATCCTACTACGTTTGTCTGTTCCGAATCTAATTTGTATTATTCATGTTCATACTTATTATAAGATCATTCCTAAACAAGAAAACCTATCCATCCGTATAGCCATGTTTTATCTAGAGTCTCATTATCTAATGTATCCTTAAAATTTTATTATATGACATCAGAATGATATGACAGTTATTTGTACCAACTTGAATGAACATGCAGAAATTTTATTCTTGGCTTGCCAGCTTTGGTTAATTTCCTTTAAAGTTACGGCTACTGTGTAGACTCTTAGGAACGAAGTTTTATATTTCAACATATTCTAATCATTAATTACTTGTAAGGAAACGGTATTTCGTTATGCAATCAAAATATACTACAAAGTATATTAAACGTCTCATAAGTCAATACCGTGTTTTAGTGTGTTAGCAATGCTATTGCTTCAGTTGTTAAGGTCATCTTTACCGACTTACTTAAGAAATTAGAATACAGCGGTGTTTAATATGTAAAATTGGTATATCCAATAACATTACACGGCTATATTTAGTGGAAAATTAAGCAATGATTTCGTGGATAATTAATGGTTTGGATGGCTGCTGACGAAGGAGCAAACCTAGTGAAATATAGCATATTACCTATTTTTCATCTTCAAACACATTGTTGCTTACATTAGGCGTATTCGGATACGAAACGTCGAAGCAAACATAAGTGCTGGCTATAATTTTTATAGAAAATATGTATAGATAACCTTACCAAGCGACATTCTATCCAATATAAATAAAACCATGAAACGAATTACTTTTAGCTGTAAAATGAAATTAACATGACCTCACAGTTGCCTCATTGAATTTCTGAACGTGAAGAGAATTTGTAATAGCGTTGCGTGCGTAGTGTAGGCTTCATATTCAACAACTTGACTCCAAATCTAACAAAGACTCCAAATCTAACTTGAAGTCGGAGAAGTTATTCACAGCTTCGATACCGGAAGCGTACATTTAAAATACGCCGAGCTCTGCTAAATGCACTCAAGTTGGTGTCGTGATGTTTAAATTCAATTCAAATGTTCTTGGCAACGCATGAGATAAATTTTACACAGACAGATAGACAGACAGACAGACAGACAGACACACACACACACACACACACACGCACACACACACACACACACAAACACACATACACACACACCCACACACGCAAGATAAACGGTAGAGCAGCGGGAAAACTCGTGCATCATTCGCTCTCTGACATCCAATCCCGCCAGGGATTACTGTTCCTTTTACGCTAATGTTTTCAGTAGAATTAAGCCCAATTCTAGCATTGGCGACGGTATAATCAATTACATGGCATCCATAAAATTGGGGACGTCTGTATACATTAGTTATTGATTAGTCAATTGCATCATTAGTATAAGTCGTACTGTATTGTTATGCATAATGTATTTCTATATTTAGGTCATCACCAGATGCATTTACGGAATACTAATTAGCGATCACACATTTTAGTAGCCGACAACTTGTTTAGTCAGCCATTGCAATGTTTGTTTATGGGAAATTAAATTAGGCGTCAACTGAAAAGCTATTACAAAGATGTCAGAATCTCTTTGAACTTAAATTTCGTTTAAAACATTTCTATAAAATTATGTGCTTACTCATCTATTCTTCTGACTTGTTCCCTATTAAAGTATGGAAGTGTAAATATACTTTAGGTGCTTCCTATAAAATGTACTCAGCAATAAAATTCTTCACGAACTTGTAATATTTGCAATGACCATACACATTTCCTTAACGTATTCCTGATGGAAAATAACTGTTTCTGTGAAACTGTTCGAATAATGGATATGATCTAAGCAGGCAGTTAATGCATTTTTTACAACACCAATTTTCTTTAAGTACTGAAGCGTGTAACCGTAGAAAATAAGGAAAAGCAGAAAAGGGGAAAAAAAGACCAGGAAACGCCGTAATTGATGTTGATGCAAATGTTTTTATATCATTCGTTTGTCCAAAGGTTTATTCAAATATAATTAAATACCGGACTATTATTGACAGTTGATATTGTCCTTGGTGTTGTTTAAAAGATGCCAGTTCTGAATGAGTGGTCTACATACGGCTAGAAATCTGGCGTCAATGCGATTTATAAGAGATAAGACGAGCCGATTGGGTTATTACGAAGGGGAGTTTTATTGGCGTGGTATTAAAAAAAGATGTTGTTAATTGTGCTATTTAAAAAAAATATTTTTGTTCTACGTTAAACAGAACACTGATTAAATGCGTTCAGGCTATGTGTCCATTTTCGTATACCTAAAATTACACTGCCCAGGGCTTCCTTCGTTTATTATGAGATTAAAAGCTGATTTGAAAGAGATTTTGCTGATACATTTCCAGCAGTTGAATTACATCATAGATATCTCCACGTTGGTCTCGGTTTTAATGGTGTATGTGAATGTGGCAAACAATATTTTACAGATATTGGAAATCCATTTTTATAGACATTAGAAAGCATACTAGTTTCAAAAGTAGTATCTTTATTTTTTTAAAATTTTTGGCTACCTCCTTTCAGCATACAATCAATTATCAATACATATATGAATTAATTAATTTCGTTAGTGTGTAGTTGTTTGAACATGTATACGTGAGCATATTTAAGAATTTAATGGAAACTTATTAATTCATATACAAAATTACTAAACCATATGCAAACTTATTTATTCATACGCAAACTTATTTATTCAAACATAAACGTATATTTTCACATATACTTTCACCTGTTAATGGAGAAACATCGATATATTCATATATAGATTTCAGACTCTTTTGCTTCTACAAATATCTATAAAAAACTTTTCACTATAGTATCAAATTAATTTTATTGATTAATACATGGTTGATATTGTCCTTGAATAGATTTTTCATGAAATTTGAAACAATAGCTCAGTTGTTGTTGATTAGAATTATATATAACTGCTTCGTATATGGCTAATATACCTCTAGATTTATTGAGATCAATTTACACTCAGCAGCAATTTTCTACGCAGCCGATAATAGGAGGAATCAATTATGTCCATAACATAAAAAAAAACTCATCCGTATTGGGTGTTGTGTTTACGTTTCACTTATAATTCATTACCGTGTTTAATTTGGAAATATAATGCTCAGAGGATAAAGTAGAACATAGCTATGCCATTGTAACAGGACACTCACTCTATTTCTACGAATTACACGATAACTTGTACAGCGTTAGCTATTAATTAAATATTTACAACTGTTAGGTGACATTTTCACCAGGCGAATTTTCAGATGAGATATTCCTCGTTACAATTAGACATGTATGAATACAATTCATTCTATATTAGTGACTCGCTACAAGAAAATGCGTTCTATGGATTGAGATCACAATTACAAGGTAGATGTTATCCTATACAAGCATGATATTTATTTCACCCATAAGTAAAAGTTGTACTCATATATTGAAACAATGCTATTATTCATTTATATATTATATTAACTTTGAAATTTAAAATATCAAGAAGTTATTTAATCGGTGTAGATGATGGTCTATGGGGATACACTGGAAGCAGAACCAAAGCATATAAATCTCTCAAACCTTACTTGAAACGCAGTTAACAGTAAATTAGGCCACATAAATATGTGTCAAGGGTTGGGTTTCTGAACTAGAGGTTAGGATATTGCACTTATGATCACGTGATCGTGGTTTCAATTCCTGGACTAGTTGGTGGGTTGTGTTTTTGAGCAAAGCACTTCATCTCAGGTCATTCTGCGGTACATTCCACACCTGACGTTTGGAGTGCCGTGCATATGTTCCGAAATCTTCAATTTGATGGATGAAGTGAGTTAATGTGCAGCACAAATATTACATAACTATAAACAAATCACTTTGTAGATGGTTTTGCAAGAAATCGCAGAACCATCTTTCTCAAATTACGGGAGACTATACATATATGCTTATGTATGTATGTATGTATGTATGTATGTATGTATGTATGTATGTATGTATGTATGTGTATGTGAGTGTGTGTGTTCCGCTTTGAATGCTGCTATTCCATTCCCCACACTGTAAAGATCCCATCACAGAAGATCGAAGATCTTGGTTTGGAAAAAATTCCTCATCCACCTTACTCTCCCTAATTCCTCCTTCAGACTACCATTTGTTTCGTAGTTTACAGAATCATTTTGGGGACATAATTGTCGCAAGCCAGGAGGAGGTCGAAACTCATATTTCAGAGTTCTTCGCTTTGAAACCAAAAGAGTTTTACATTGATGGGATTAAAAAGGTTGAAAATAGATGGAAGGAAGTCATAGATAATCAGGGAAAGTACATTGATGATTAAACTTCAATTAAATATAACATTTGATCACTTGTTTTCTTTATTCAAAATTCGAACAGAACAAGTGTTCTATGGTTCTCTTCTTTGCTTGTGTGTGTGTGTATGTGGGGGGGGGGGTGTCTTCCTCATTTGGGCCTAATGGCGCAAAATCTACTCAAGTTATGATTATCCAAGTAATCATTGTCATAGCTTGATCTTTGCAGGATACCCAGTTCTCTTACAATTACCTCACGAAAATGTATTTCATTGTCGCTGATTACCACCACACATTTCTCTACAGCAACATCTACATCAATAGACGGATAGAATATTATTACGTCCATATTAGCCACCGCACAACTTGTACGTTGGTCAGAGCGGCTACATTCACTGATCATGCTGAGGACTTCTTCAGTGCCCACACAGTCGTCCGGGAACACTTCAATGAGCGGTTGCATTCTCTAACTCTAGAACAGGAAGTAGGACGGCCTATAGTTGGGACAGAGCAGGAACCGGAACTGTGAAGGACTTGTAGTTCTTCCTCATCCCAGAAAGAGTAGGAATATCGTTATTATTCGTTTTGTGCAGTCCGTTTTTTAGGTTGGAGTCTGTTGCACCACATTCCTATCAATGCGTTCAGAAGATTCTCTACTTTAATGTTATGGATGTGTTGCTGTATAGTCTGGATGAACTTCGGTAAACTGTCTACCGATGTTCTGCAGGACTTGTCTGTAAGAAAGAATAGTATTTCGTTGTTTCTAACGCCTTCTTTTAATTTTTGTAGGCCTTTAGCGACTGCTGTACCACTTTCGTAAACCTCCATTTGAGTATGCTTCCTAGTGGTCTGATATAGATTTTGGTTTGCAGAAATACGGAAGAAAACTTTGGTAGTCTACAATTTCTCATGATTTAACACAACAAAATAGTCTCTTTAAATTAGCGTAATAATACAGCAGAAATCTACGTCTATCTAGTAAAATACATCGGGTAGACTGTCACCACACGTCATCGTCACGAACCAAAACTAATTTTCAAATTGAATACGATCACTTCCCACGGCACTAAGTGCAAGTAAGTTTCCTATAATCTTGCACCCATAATAAAATATAGTCGTTCACACACTCACACAATAGCTCCCTCCCGCTCAACCGCTCATGCACATTCGCTCTAATGAACGTATACACTTTCAGACTCTGCCTAGCTAATATACATCACAAATATGTCCACATACACGGAGACAGCAAAACATTCACACGCACGAATTCTGCTGCAATTTAACATATCTGAATTTTTCGCACGTCATTTGTCTCCAGTCTCTTTGAATCAGAATCTACATTCAAGCGGTGAGCTGGCACAAACGTTAGCACACCGGGCGAAATGCTTAGCGGTATTTCGTCTGCCGCTACGTTCTGGGTTCAAATTCTGCAGGGGTCGACTTTGCCTTTCATCCCTTCGGGGTCTATAAACTAAGTACCAGTTATGCACTGCGGTCGATGTAATCGAATTAACCCCTTTGTCTGTCCTTGTTTGTCCTCTCTATGTTTAGCCCCTTGTGGGCAATAAAGAAATAAGAAACGTTAGCACGCCGGGCGAAATGCTTAGCGGTATTTCATCTGTCTTTACGTTCTGAGTTCAAATTCCGCCGAGGTCGGCTTTGCCTTTCATCCTTTCGGGGTCGATTAAATAAGTACCAGTTACGTACTGGGGTCGATATAATCCGTTTGCTTGTCCCCCCTGCGTGTAGCCCCTTGCGGGCAGTAAAGAAATAAGAATCTACATTTAAACAACCTACTTCTCTTGGCTTCCATAATTTTTAAATATTACCGGAAAACCGATAAAGTTGAACAAAAATACAAGAAACTCTGTATCTTAATCCACAGTAAAGTTTCTGTGGTGGAGGCGCAATGGCCCAGTGGTTAGGGCAGCGGACTCGCAGTCATAGAATCGTGCTTTCGATTCCCAGACCGGGCGTTGTGAGTGTTTATTGAGCGAAAACACCTAAAGCTCCACGAACCCTGCTGTACTCTTTCACAACAACCTTCTCTCACTCTTACTTCCTGTTTCTGTTGTACCTGTATTTAAAAGGACCAGCCTTGTCACACCCTGTGTCACGCTGAATCTCCCCGAGAGCTACGTTAAGGGTACGTGTCTGT
>NC_142930.1:156729200-156734200 GCF_046866305.1 Octopus bimaculoides | reverse complement strand
ATGTAACACACGCCTTCTGTAGTTTTTTCATTCTTATTATGTTTTATACATCCAACCACGTGCTTTCACATACCAACTTTCTCACCTATATATATATATATATATATATATATACATATAAATATATTTTTATGGAAAAGAACCAAGGTTCATGAATTTGAAAGCCCGTCGTATATATATATATATATATATATATATATATATATATATATATATATATATATATATATATATATATATATACGACGGGCTTCTTTCAGTTTCCGTCTACCAAATCCACCCACTCCACGCACTCCACTCACGGGGCTTTGGTCCTCTCGAGGCTATAGTAGGAGACATTTGCCCAAGGTGCCACACTGTGGGACTGAACCCCGAACCATGTGGTTGGGAAGGAAGCTTCTTACCGCACAGCCACGCAACATTCGTACATATCGGCTGCTATTTCTCTACAAGACACTTCACTATCTTCTCGAAAAATAGAAAATGTAATGATCTTAAAAATGATCTCTGGCAATGGTCAAATATAAGTGTGTTATTTAGCTTAGAGTGATTTATTTTCCCTAATCGTTGCATTCTGATTGTCTTACACTTCGATATATCAAACTATAGTTCGAACAACTTTCTTCAACGTTTGAACGATCGAGATTTTATATCTCTGTGATAACGATAATAAACAGTAACGTAATAAAACAGATGGTAGTTACCTTATCTTTTGTATATCCAATGATTTGTTTTTATATCTGAGAGATTTATAATTTACATTTGCATTCGAAAAGTTGAAAGTTTCTGTAGAAAATAAAGAACAAAACCTACTTTAGTTGTTAACTTTGCCAATGCTATAGCTACGAGGAACATGACTCCAGGCTAAATTATGACGAATGAACTTGTATTAAAATCTTACATCATATAAATATTGTTGTGATAGTGTATTCTACTTAAAACGTCACGCAGATACGAATAAAATATAACTTTGGCAAAATTTCTTTTACTGGTAAGTCTTGGCGCATAAACTTTCATAAGAGATGCATATATTACTTGATGTTGTTCATGGACACTGCACCTGTCGAGTTAAGTTAAATAAAACAAAACCATTAAATTATATTGCAATAACATAAACAATAAATTTAATATGAACATTTTTGTCTGATCTTCTGGAAAAGCAATAATGCTGAGATTTAGAAACGAATATATTACTTTGTAATGAAGACATCTAGAGGAAAGGAGAAATGTAAAAAGCAGGAAACGGGGCATGATGTTGCTTATATTTCGTAGCAGAAGTGACATCTTTTTTTTCTCAGTGCATATGTGTAAAGTACAAGCTAGTGTATTGCTACGTAGCTAAGATGTTCGCTTTTCAACTACGATGATCCAGGATCTATCACAGTATGTGATACTTTCAGCAAGTACTTTTTATTGTAGCTTCGATCAATGTAGACAGCAAAACCTTCTTATACAACATACATACAAAGATACATACAAAGATACATACAAAGATACATACATACATACATAATACATACATATGTATATGTGTATGTGTGTGTGTGTGAATGTGTGTGACCGTAAGTATGTAAAACGTGAGAGTAGATATCAGACTAAGCTAAGGAGAGAAGAAAGTCGACGCTCACTACTCTCTGCAAGTCAAGCATTACATTCGGTGGCAGGTTTCTGGTAGCAATACATAAAAATCTAGTGGTCGGTGAGAAACACGAGCTTCTCGGGGAACTCTAAGCGTCGACGAGGATGAAATAGCTGGTCAATTTCAGAAGATGTTCGGGCTCGGACTACCATGACTGATTTGCAAAATCCCTGGAGCATTGCTAGTTTGTGGCCAATACTTTAGCCACGGAAACGATGTTGAGGTGGGCGGTCCGAGACGCAAGCGGAACGACGAAATAGTTCGGCAATCACTTGTGCAGTGCTCAAGTATTGCTGATTTATGGAGTTATGTCAAATTGTTTTCACATGTGAGACGATTCCGATGATGACTATTGAGGTTCACCCGACCTTCCACATTAACAATGCAGGGCAGGCGGTGTTCACCTGTCTAGTGGCTATGGCGAAAGAGGCTGTGTGGTCAACCAGGCTCTCATCGACTTTTTGAAGTCGAGAGTAAGGATGGCGATGGAAGTACTACCTACCAGTAAATTTATAAAAAGATGGGTGCCTGAGGCAAAAATGGTTAGAGTGAATGCCCCTACTCTAAATATGCACCTGTAAAGTGGAGATCAGGCGACAGGGCTCGTACATTTAGTGGCCAGGTTTGACCCTGGATCTTCAGGTTCCTTCATTGGTTCTGGTTGGAATTTCGCCTGTATTATCCTTGCTGTATACTTTTATCGGATTTCACTGTCTTGTCTATTTCTTTTCGCCATCCTTTATGTGCGGAGGCATAAAGTGTTGTGGTTAAAGTGATGGGCTCATGATCGTAAGATTGTGGTTTCGATTCCTGGACCGGGCGTCGCGTTGTGCTCTTGAGCAAAACACTTCTTTTCGCGTTGCTCCAGTCTACTCAGCTGGCAAAATGGGTAATTCTGCGACGGACCGGCATCCTAACCAGGTGAGGAATGCATATGCCACAGAAACCGGGAAACCGGCCCTTATGAGTCACCATGACTCGAGAAGGTTACTTTACTTTACCTTTGCCTTCTACATTCTTTAAATAAATCTCCACACAAATTGCTGTCTGTCGTTGTGATGTGCCCCTCATCTATACCACTGTGGATAAAAAAGAAGGAAATTATTATTACGTGAATTTCACATCTCGTAACTGAACTTCACGACTCCCTTCTCCAAACGGGATTTGAGTAATAAAAAAGGAAAACCCATTTAAAGTAAACACAATGAAGAGGTATTTAATTTAATTTGGCAATTGTTTAAAAGATATAAGCTGTCAATAAAAACATATTTCAATGCAAGTATATGTAAAGATAATATCGAGTAACTAAAAAAATAATTGAATAATACTAATAGTAAAATCAATACTTGTGCTACAACTAATAATAGCAACAACATCAGAAGTAGTAGTAGTAGTAGTAGTAATGCTTTCTGTATTATGACCAACCCAGAAATTTGGAGGGGAAAGGGAACAGTCGATTACATCGACTCCAGTGGTACTTCATTGGTAGTTAATTTATCGACCCCGAAAGGATAAAAGGCGAAGTTCACTTCAGTGGAATTTGAACTCAGAACATTTGCGACGGGTGAAATATCGCTTAGTATTTCGTCCAGCGTGCTAACGATTCTGCCAGCAATAATAACGGTTTTAAATTTTGGCGTGAGCTCAGCAATTTTGAAAAGAAATAAGTCGATTACATCAAACTCAGTGCTCAATTGGTCATCATTTTATCGACCTCGAATCCCTGGAAGGTAAAGTCAACCTCGGCGGCATTTGATCTCAGAGCACGAAGACGGACGGTATGTGGCTAATTATTTTGTCGGGAATGCTTAATGATTCAGAAATCTCGCCGCCTTATTCATACCTGGTATTAAAAACATGAAACTACATCACCAAATGTACATTTTGAATTAGACCAGTTCATACATTCAATTATCCATTGGAAAGTAAATTTAAATAAAAAAAAATCCAGAGAAATACGTCTAATATCAAAGACAATTAGAAACTTACATGAAATTGACACTACAATTCATAGACATCTCAACAACAACATTGTTTATAAGTATATAGAACTTCCGCTACTATGATAATATAGATAATGAGGTGAAAAAGAGAGGAAATCAAGTGACACCAGACAGAGACAGGAAATCTTATGACAAAAGAAAAATCGTGCGTCTAGAATATAGGCGGACCGACAGCAATTCTAAATAATATTAATTATGCCATTGCGAGGACACCAAACTGCTATGAGATTACTTGTACTATTAGCTGATTCAATAGAATCAACAGTACGAGCACCTATTTTGTTTTAACATTTAAACAGTTCCATATCGAAAATGCTACTATCTAGCACTCTAAAGTTCAAAAAATATACCTCCTGGCTTGTACATATATATCAACATCTGCGTCTGTGTGTCTGTCTGTTTGTCTGTCTGTCTGTATGTCTGTCTGTCTATCTGTCTGTCTGTCTGTCTGTCTGTCTCTCTCTCTCTCTCTCTCTCTCTCTCTCTCTCTCTCTCTCTCTCTCTCTCTATATATATATATATATATATATATATATATATATATATATATATATATATATATTCTTTTACTCGTTCCAGTCGAAGAAAACAACACCAAGTCTTAATTTTTTATAAGCCTAGTACTTTTTCTATCGGTCTCATTTGCCGAGCCGCCAGATTATGGAGGCGCAAACAAACCAACATCAGTTGTTAAGTGATGGTGGGGGGCGATAAACACACACGCACACACGCACACACACACACGCACACACACACACGCACACACACGCACACACACACACACACGCACACACACAAACATATATATATATATATGACGGAATTCTGAGGTATACCCCTCAGGAAAATTTCAAGCTACTGCCCGTTGACAACTCGGATATACCTCTTTAGTACCAGCCACTAGCAGCACTGCATGCACCAATGTCACCGTCACAAACTAAACCTCATGAACAGCACCAAAATCCCCAATCCCCAACACTTTTTCATGTCTGTCTAGCCGTAAACTCTCACCCCTAATACATCACACCTTGTGCAAAGCCACGCGAGTATGTATGCACGTGCGCGCGCGCTTACGCGTGAGTGCACGCATGCATCTGCCCATCGTACGCTTACGCACGGAAGTGTGTGCACTGGTGTACGTGTGCACACGAGCACGCCCATATACAGCGGTCATCCGTGCATCTTCATGTATGTACATGTGCAAACTTGTGTGTGCGCCTACGCGTGTACAGTTACTCGTGTGCATACATACATGAAATAAATGTTTTCACGTGTGTGTATGTGTGTGTATGTATATGTTTTCGTGCATGTGCGCGTAAGCTTTTGTTTATGTTTGTGCTGTCTGTATGTGTATGTTT
>NC_142930.1:156719200-156726700 GCF_046866305.1 Octopus bimaculoides | reverse complement strand
CAAAGAGAGAATGTTCATTACTAGTTGATTCATGCTTAATATTCTACAGGATATTTAATAATAAAGCAGAAATATGAATGAAATTCATTGTTGTTAATGTGATAATATGAAAGGCATGAACAATGCATATATTTTCCAGCGTAATTCCATCTGCAATGTAAGGGTGATATAATATGCAAAATTATGCTTTCATGATTTTTTTTTTCTTCTGATATGATAATCATAGGGATGATATACTTCGCATGGTATTTCAGTTTTACTGCTGACAATAGACAGTATGTATTAGCAAAATTATATGAACACAAGCATGCATTCACACATACATATATATGTATATATAAAGCAAAAGTAGCGGGGAATTAGTTAGAAATTAACAGCTAATGTTATAGTAATATGTGTACATAAAAGCAGTTGATTAATAATTAAATAATTAATGATAGATACAGCCAGTTCATGAGTAGTAAATATGGCTATCATCATTCTAAATGCAATAATATATATATATTTATTTGATGATTTCATTTTGTTTGAGTATCTTTTATGCGTGTATCTTATTGTTCGACCACAAAATAAGTAAATTATAATGTAGTTACAGACAGCGTGGACAAGGAAACATATACCGAGGTTTTATTACAACGGTTACAGGTAACAGGGATGCGTCAAGATCATCCGGTGTTTCTTGGTGCAAAAAGGGCAAAACAATGGACAAGCGCATAGTAATAATAATGATAATAATCCTTACTTCTATAGGTTCAAGGCCTCACATCTATGGGGAGGAGATTAGTTAGATCGACCTCAGTGCTGAACTGGTATTTACTTTATAGTCCCGAAAAGGGTGAAAGTCAACGTCAATGTCGGTAATATTGGAGCGCAAAACGTAAAGAGCAGGAAGAAATACCATCAACCATTTGTTCGGCTAAAAAAAAAAATAATGACAATAATAATAATAATAATAATAATAATGATAATAATAATAATAATAATAAACCCGCCAGAAAAGTTCACAGAAAACGAGAAAGCAACCATACTCTGGGATATGCCAATACACACAGATAGAGAAATTAAGGCAAATAGACCAGATATAGTTGTCAAAGATCATGAAGAAAAAAATGCTTTCTAATTGATGTATCAATAGCAGCAGATGACAACGTTTCTCTAAAAGAAATGGAAAAACTTTCAAAATACAAAGACCTGGAAATAGAGATAACTCGAATGTGGAATCTAAAAACAGAAACAATTCCTATCATAGTAGGTGCCTCAGGTATAATAAAAAAAATATTCAGACAAATACATAACAAAAACCCCAGGACTTACAAATATATATAACATACAGAAAATTGCACTACTGGGCACTGCACACATTCTACCCAAAACACTTTCAATACAGTAACCATAAGAACATCACAGCAAACCACAGCACATACCCAAGGCACACAGAGCTGCGCTCGGTAGTGAAGTGAAAGCACGTTATAAAAATAAAACTACTGAACAGCAACAACAACAACAGTAATAATAATAATAATAATAATAATAATAATAATAATAATAATAATAATAATAATAATAATAAACAGATGATTATGGCAAAAAGCCAGAAGATCTGAAGATTTGTGAACAGAAATAAGTAGTTCGAGGAGAATAGATTGTTCAAAAATAACCCGAATAATAATAATAATAGTAATAATAATAAGGTAAAACGAGTTTAGGAAAATGCCAAACCCCGCAACAGTGTGTGTCCAAGGTCTCTGACTGAAGAATCTTCCAAGTATACATAGTTATATACAACCATGATTTTATTGACTACGTGGAAAATGGCACATCAACATGGATGACGATAGGAAGGACGGTACTGATAGAGAATGAGAAAGAAAAGAGATGGGAAGCCGGCAATCATATACGTATTACTCAGTTTACTATTGCTCTGGAAATTATTAACTGGCCTCACAGGAGATGAAGTATATAATCTTCTGTAAAAGGAGAATCTACTGACAGAGGCCAAAAAAAAAAAAGATGTAGGAAGAAATCATGGAGAACTGCAGGCTTTCTACTAGTTCTCACACTACTGGCTGTTGGAGTGTCTGAGGACGACTGCAGTCAGTAAAAAGATAAAAAACTTTTTGGAGAAAGCAACGAGACTATGGGCAGTCGAACTGTCATGTGCGAACGAATCGCTAGGCAACGTCAAAATATGCAAGAGGACATTCCAGGGAGACACATCATCTCTATTACTCCAAGACATTGCACTATTGCACTAATCCCTCTGACAAGTTGTTGTTGTTGGCACTCCGTCGCTTACGACGTCCAGGGTTCCAGTTGATCCGATCAACGGAACAGCCTGCTCGTGAAATTAACGCGCAAGTGGCTGAACACTCCACAGACACGTGTACCCTTAACGTAGTTATCGGGGATATTCAGCGTGACACAGTGTGACAAGACTGACCCTTTGAATTACAGGTACAACAGAAACAGGAAGTAAGAGTGAGAGAAAGGTGTGGTGGAAGAGTACAGCAGGGTTCGCCACCATCCCCTGCCGGAGCCTCGTGTAGCTTTAGGTGTTTTCGCTCAATAAACAATCGCAACGCCCGGTCTGGGAATCGAAACTGCGATCCTATGACCGCGAGTCCGCTGCGCTAACCACTGGGCCATTGCGCCTCCACCCCTCTGACAAGTATACTGAGAAAAAATAGAGGACCGGTGCTTGCTAAATTCTAGACAGGACCGGAGTTTACTAAATCCTAGACGAAAAGTAATCTCCTACTTTATATAGATGACCTCGAGCTGTATATATGAAAAAAAAAAGTATTCAGTAAACATATTGTAATGTAATTTAGGGTAACAATTTGAGTAGTACTAATTATGAAGAAAGGCCAAGGCAACATCATTAAATCGCTTTGGAATAACGAAGGGCAGAAATATTCAGGAGTGTTGCAAGACGATAGGATAATGGAAGGAGGAATGAAAAGTCACTGAGGAATAATAGATGAGATTTAGAAAGGTCATCAAAACATAATTAAATAGTGGGAACACCATTAAAGCCCTGCCGTATTGAAGTGCTCTGCACCCTTTCTGAAATGGACAAATGTCGAGTTGCAGAACTTAATGCAGAACGCACACCACCCTAAAAAGCAATACTAACTCACTCTATCAATCCAGAAAGGGAGGTGGCAGAGGATTTCTAAACGCAGAAGTCACTGTTAATATTGCTATACAAGGTCTAAAAAATTATGTTGCTTTGCTTCCCTCTCCACTACCCTTAACATGTATGTATGTATGTGTGTATGTATGTATGTATGTATCTATCTATCTATCTATCTATCTATCTATCTATCTACCTATCTATCCATCTGTCTACCTACCTACCTACCTACCTACCCACCTACATATCTATCTATCTATCTATCTATCTATCTATCTATCTATCTATCTATCTATCTATCTATCTATCTATCTGTCTGTCTGTTTGTCTCTGTCTACGTTTCGATCTATTTATCTGTGTGTGCCTGTGTACATGTGTGTAAGTGTAGGTGTGAGTGTGTGTGTGTGTATGTGTGTGTGTAGACAGTAAACAAATATCTATTAGCATCAGGTTAAACATTTTAAATTAAAGATTGCTGTAAAACCTTATTTTGTACTTCTCCGTCTTATGCATATAACAAATAAATAAAATAAACAAGATCAGAATCGTTAACTTCAAGTAGTTCAAATCAATTATGGACAATTCTTAACTCAAATAAGATTAATCCTGCGAATCATATAAAAACGGGAGTTTGGTATATGCATAGTATATTTAAAAATACTTCAGACTTGATTTATAAAATAAATATATTTTATGTTAACAAATTTTAATACAAAAGCATCAAGATCATTCTTCAGAAGAATACTTAAATTATATTCGATTCTAAAAGATATCTTAATATAAGCACCACAGTGATGGATATGCACTAAATGCCATCAGTATGCGAAAAGAATTTACCAAGTAACATTCCATTAAGACTTTGCTTCTAGTTAAATAACAGAATAGAGAGATATGACTGAGATAAAAAGAAATTAAAAAGCAGAAAACAAAACATAAAATTGTCTTTTTTTTTTTTCAATATGACATACAGTGCGTTTAGGTAATTATAATGATATAACAAGCTTGCGTAATTTAATGTTCTGGAAAGATATGTTTTATATTTTCTTTACAAGAAACAAAACTAAAATGAAAAAAACGAAAAAAAATATGAAACTTTCGTTGAGGTAAAAGTTTTACTTGACTTTAAAATATCTCAGTGAACGTATATCGCCGTAATGAAATTTGACATTAGTATAATTGGAATATTACATTATTTATAACTATCAGCAATCTGAACAAGATAAAGGAAATATACAAATTTGACATTAATATAATTGGTATATTATATTATTTAAAACTATCTCCTTTTCTTAAAAAAAAAAACATGAAACCAAAATGTCAGTAATGCTCTTCAAGATATGTTATTTTACGTAAAATTTTACACTAAATTCAATATATTGTCAACAAGCTTAGAGTTTTATTTATTTGTCTGGGTACTGCTGCGTTACATCAAATTCTTTGGTCTCACTATTTTTGTTTTTCAGATTTCTCGGAAATACTATTCTAATACATGAAATAAAATAATTTTGAAAAACTTGTCAGATATTTTATACATATACGTAGATACACATACACAGTGGCACGAACATATGTGTGTACAAGAGTGCGTGCGTATATATTTATTATATGTGTGTGTCTTCGTAATCTAATATGCCTATCGAAGGGCATAGCATATTAGAATTAATTCACATGAATTGATATTTAGTACCGTAGCAGACTGAAACCAAGAACTGTGCTAGCAAAGCCTATTTTTACCAAACGGCAACGGCTTCAGGAGTAGTATGGTTTTTAATTACTGCCCATGAATATACATTCGCCGTGATAGGTCGCAAGCCACGACACATTCTTTATTTTCTCTCCTTGTTTCTTTCTGTGTTCCTTTCTGTGGAAGAGCGTAGGCTCGAAGCGTTAAAGACATTTTCACTTCTCGAGCGTTAAACTAATACATCTGTTTGCTGGCTGTCTACACCACCTGTCTTCGTCTTTTGTTTTTTCGTGAATTCTCCCAATATATATATATATATATATATATATATATATATATATATATATATATATATATATATATATATATATATATATATATAAATATATATATGTATTTTATATGTTATATATATTATATATATGCATATATATATGTATATATAATAAGTAAGTTTGGTGGCATTTGTGTTTCAGAAGGCACATATTCAAATATCAACATTTGAATATTTGCGACACCAGACTTGATTTCAGGCAAATGCCAAAAAATGACCAAACAGATGAAGTCTTTTGCGTAGATTTCTTACATTTTTGGCATTTCAATTTCTTGATTCCTTGATGCGCGGGTAAATCCATATGTTTTCAAAGAGATGTGATACTAAATTTTGGAACAAATATTTTTTTTCTTTTTCAATATAATTTAGAAGGAACTTTTCTTTTACCTTCAATTACTTAATTGTTTATATTGTAATAGATTACTTATATCATTACTTATATTAGTAATCAGTGGATCCTGATTTGCTAAACTACCTATTCGTTTACGTTAATTTGTGGGGCTGAAAGAAGGGGCTAAAGCACCGGCAGTTACAGAACACTCCGTTCCATCCGGAACCGGCAAGATCGACGTCATTAACGTTTTTCCTCTTCAGCTGTAAACTTGCAGAGCCTCAGAATAAGTTTGTATAAATGAAATTCTAGAGGCCCGACACACTAGGAGTGTACCAATGATCAATAGTTCATTGTACGGAAGGGTTGATGGACACGATATGGGTGCTAATAGTGGGGTAGAGTTAGTCTTGATTTAAAGTAGCATGGGTACGGCCATCTCCTAGTTTAAGACACAACTCTAGTAGCTATAGATCAATAACTAACATGGTGTCATATCTAAATTTGACTTGGAATTGATACTTTGGGTGGAGACTGATATTTCTCTTGCTATATACAGTGATGGTCATTGGTATTTTCGGGTCTTTCTTTCATTACATTACTAATGCTAAATTTACGATATTTAACTTGAGATTTTCCGGTTCATTTTCTGTTATGCCACCCTGCGTTATACGAACCCATTAAGGCCTCATCGACGTTTATAACATGGAGTTATCAGTAAACTGTGATATCGATGGATAGGAACTCATTGCCATCGATATTAATTTGGGGTAGACAACGTTGCCTGCTACACTTTATCCTTCCTGATAAATCTCTCCGAGAAATATTCTTCTGACTTACATGGTCTTTTCAGCTGATCCTATACCATATGTACTAAGTATTTGTTGAATTACCTTCTCAGAGCTTTTAGGAATAGTAATCCATGATGTAAACTAGAATGGATCTGCACATATCTTTGTTTTCTCTTTCTTTGAATCACTCGATATCTGATACTTTATATTCCGTAAATACATAAATACAGTTGGGTTAACTACATTTCGGGCAATAATCGATTTTGCGTATATGGTGTTTGTGCTTATTATTGTGTAGCTAGTCTTCTTGCTTCATATTTGATACAGGATTCTGTGGTTGAACGTGTTTCAGCATTGATTTATGTATGCTTCTTTATGTGTCATTTTCGTTTTCATTTCTTTGTGTCATTTTCACCAAGAATATACAATGATGAATACAGTTAAAACTATCAGGAGTTACTACAAATTTCTTGTTTTAACATCAAATGCAAAAACGATTTTAAAATATTTTATAGCCTTTTCTATCCAAGCTCGTGCTATTGCATTGATTTTTGTTTCTTACTTATGTACTGTTGAATAAATTTAGATACTTTTTCTGAGGCATCAAAGTTTTTTCGTGTCGTGTCGTGGGAATTTCAGAAATATGAATTGCTAAATCCATATTTTGATTGCGTACTCTTCATTTCGCATCTATTGTAGAAGTAATATTCTGTTGCATACGCTTTATTACACTTTAAGGTCACCCAATGAATATATGCAAATATATTTTTCCAGAAATATGGAAAACAATGATCGTCTGGTGACTCGGCTTTTTACTGTTCTATTTACTGCTGGTCACTTTCAACAGGAAATTGTGTAAGTAGTAGACAACACATATCTATTTTCATAAGTGTGTGCATACACTGTTTGCAAGGGTAAAAAGTTCTGTATATGTATATATGTATACTGTTTCAGAGGCACGTGATTTAATTGTTAAGGTGTTACACTCATAATCGTAAGATTGCGGTTTCGATTCCTGGCGCGAGCGATACGTTGGTTTTCTTGAACAAAACATTTCACTCGGTTGACAAAAGCGAGAAAACCTGCGTCGGACCTGAGTCCTGTCTATATAGATACATGCGCTTGAGAATGTAGGGAACCAGGTATATGGCTTTATACTATTTTCTTAGTACTGCCAACTGGTTTGCTAAGTGTACTGGGTACATATTCGTGGCCAAGGTACTA
>NC_142930.1:156701700-156706700 GCF_046866305.1 Octopus bimaculoides | reverse complement strand
TATATATATATATATATATACATGCGTACAACTACACACATACACATATATGGAATAAGCTATAGATATAGTTTTGTGTGTGCGTGTGAACTTAGGCGTATATGTATATATATATATATATATATCTTCACAGATAAACACGCACATACATAAATATATATTCATTTATTCTTTTATTTTATTTATTCGTTTCAGCCACGCTGATGCGGTCCGGCTGGAGCGCCACCGTGTTTACGCTGGTTTCCTCAGTTTGGGGCGTTTTCACATCACCACTCCGGTATGTGCCTTTGTCCTTGCTAATGACCAATTTGGTGTTTAAGGGAATTTCTTTCCGCTGCTTAGGCCTCATTTCTATATTGTCGGGCCATCGGTTCATCCAGTATTGTGGAGAGAAGGATGTCCAGTCCTTTTTTGAAGACATATAATCCCCGCTATGCAGATTTCTTATTTTTTGTGGCAGGGCGTTGAAGAGCTGTCGGCCTTTGTACCTTAAGCTACTGCAGTACCTGGTCCTAAAGGTATATATTACCTTTGGTGCAATACAATGGCGTCCAGCACTGACATTGTATAACACTCAATGACGAAATTAGATACTAGCCCCCTCTAGAGTTTCACATACGTAGATCATTATATATATGTTGGGCCTTCACACCAGGGAGTAAAGATGCAGTTTTTCAGCCTCTCCCTGAAGCTTATCTACTGCACAGTTTCAGTCTTTTTAGTGTAGTGGCGTTGGACTGTTTGAAGCTCTGCTGTTAGTTTGACATCGAATATATATATACTTTCAACTACGCTCAGTATCTGTCCATATAACTATCGAGCTACCGACACACACAGACGCACACACACAAGCAGACGCACACATATATATACATCTATGTATCTATCTGTCTGTCTGTCTGTCTGCCTGTCAGTCTGTCTGTCTCTCTCTCTGTGCCTCTCTCTCTCTCTCTCTCTCACTCTCTCTCTATATATATATATATATATATATATATATATATATATGGGAGAATGTACTAAAAAAAACAACAACAGACGAGGACAGGTGGTGTAAACAATAAAAGGATGTATTAGTTTGACGCTCGGGAATGCAGAAAGTCTTTAACGTTTCGAGCTACGCTCTTCAACAGAAAGAATACGGAGAATACAAGGAGAAAAGCACGGAGAAAAAAATTGAACGGTGTTTGGTCAGCGATTAATCATGGCGTCTATATATATATATATATATATATATATATATATATATATATATATATATATATATATATTTATATAGATAGATAGACAGATAGATGACTTAATTTTCAGCCACCAGAATTGTGCAATCCATTTACTGACTGAGCATTTAATAATGACGTGCATGATTAAAGCACTACTTTTAAATAAACAGCCTAGCGCATGAATGATAAAGAGCAGATGTATGATAAAGCTTTACCTCTTAACTAAAGATAAAATCATTCCGGTCTATTTCTATATGGTAATGATAGTTTCGCGGAAATATTTCTACTCTCATGTTAGAAGCCGAAACAGGCTATTGAAAACAAAAGCACTTGAAAACAAGTACCACAGTGGAATCTGTTTATGTATACTTCGTTGTAAAGCGAACTTCTGAACCATTCGGCTACGTATACATACATACATACATACATACATACAAATGTGACAACCGATGCGGAGTCAGTGGGCGTTAATACCGAAGGGATCACCCACATCATAAGCAGTTGTCCGAAAATATCAGCATGGTGTTATCTACCGATGAGACATGATATATCTAGGGCATTGCATGAAGATCTCTAAAGAATGACCCCCTCAAGCACAAAGAAATAAGAACCCACAGTGTGGCGGAAGCTATAAACACTCATAATAAGGAATACTGGTCGAATGTCCTAGTAAAACCTCTATAAAATGAATGCACAATAGACCTGATATAATGATTTGAGACGGAGAAGAAAAACTGAAGAAAAATTCCTCTCATCCCTTTATTATACATACGTACATTCTAACGTAGCAGATAACAGCTAGCCTTTGACTGCTATTTGGACCCCGTTGTGTCCACTACTCTGATTGGTTGGTATTGGCGCAATTTGTCTCTTACTCCGTCTCGCCAATATGCAGCGTATAACCAATCGGAGTCCCTAAGTAAGATCACGTGAGAAAGCCTGTTCTCAACCCCGGCTGAACCTATTGTATCGTTATGAAAACTTACCTTTTTTCCTCGTCTCGGGGTATTTGGCTCCAGACCTTTTAAGATCTAGACACTGACCACCCAAGACACAGCCATTTCCAGCGACAACGCCGGACATCCCGTCCGTTAGCATTACGAGCTTCCGTCTTTGTCGGCACTATCTTCTTATCGACGTCAACAACATCTCTACGCACTCAGCTCAACCAGCAACTAGCACAAGTTCCAGCATAGCACTGCTTGTGAATTACTTCACCATGGTTAACAGCGAATATACAACCTGCGAGAACTCCTGTACCAAGTAACCCCAGGCAGTATTATTACAGCCCCAACTTCGCACATGTACCGTAACTCCGGCTCGGCATCATCGCAGCAACTTCTTGATATAGTATTTCTTTTACCGTGTACACTACGTACTAACAACTAACTGGTATTTCTCATTCTTGTTTCAATGAATATTCGTCTAACTTCTCGTTATAGACTCTTTCACTGACTCTTCATTGTTATCCTTATATGTACTTACACACACGTATATACCCATGCTTATAAACACGTACACCGTGTTCTCATGAGGGCCTGTCTATTTTTCTGTATAACTGACGCACACACAAGCACACAAGTTAACATATCAATAAAACTTCTCTCTTCAACATTCTATTCGGTTGTGTCTCTCTCTTGGTCTCACTGTCACATATGTATTATTCCAGCCTTCTGAATGGAGTCGTTATTAGATGGTTTCACCACGCACCAGTACCCATCTATACTGTGTACTGTTGTGGAAATCAGCTGCCCAGCTGAAGATCAGTGAAAAAGAGAATACTTTCGTTAAACTATTGAGAAGTATGCAGGAACTTTATTCAGATTACAACTTCAGTTTTATACCTGTGATTATTGGAGCCCTGGTATATGTAGCACTTTGCTTAAATACAAATCTTGAGAAATTAGGCTTCTCAAACCAGAAAGGAGAAAGCTGATTCAAAGACTACACATAGAAGCCATCACGGGAACTGTAAAATATCTGTAAAACTTTCCAGGCGTTTATCATTTAAATATATCTGAGCATATCTAGATATATAACTCTATGCATGAGAATACATACATTATACATACATTCAAACATGTATATGCACGTGAAGACATGCATAAACACTAAACATACAACTTTGTACGTATATATACATCCATAAATACGTACATAGATGCATGAATGTATACATACCTACATACATACGCACATGAATACGCTGTGTTGATGCTGAAATTCCAAAGGAGCTTTGTATCTGGCTTGGAAGCCGGCTCTTTCTCTATTAGCAAGAAAACTTGAAATAAAGCTGAATAATCACACACACACATACACACACACACACACACACACACACACACACATGTATATGTACGTGTGTGTGCGTATGTATGTATGTATGTATGCATGCATGTGTGTAGGTATGTATGCGGTATGTGTGTATGTATGTATGACGGAAATATGTAGACATATGTTCCAGTCGGAATTCATGTCGGGATTTTGATGCAACATTGATTCACACTCGTTGGAACGTATATGGATATATATAAATGATAAATGTAAAATTCCGGTATGCAATAATGTGCAGTTTATAATCACTGTATGATTATGGGCTCTGTATATCCGCCTGTCGTTTATATAAGTGCACATTTTCGCAAAGACTTTTCTTTACAAAACCATTTCAATAAGTATGCATTGAACATCTTGATACAAAAATCGAGTAATTTTAACAAGGCTTATCGTAGCTTACACTTCATTCTACTATCTGCCTTTCTGAATTTCAAATTGTATTTGAATAGTACAGAAATATTTACGGTATATTTTTTTATATATTTATTTAAGTAGATATCAATGTTGTTATTTGGATTTTATATTTTCTTTCCCTATTATTTTTAGTTTCACACGAATATCTCTCTTTAGTCTTTTCAATGTATTCTGATTATTATACATCTCAAAAATATTGATACCATATTAATGTGGTGTTATATATTTGCATTTTATTATGTACTTCTGTTCACTCTTATCTTCTAATGTGTTGAATTCATTATTCGTTAGTTTTTTTTTATGTTTGAAAAATGTCATTCTTGGAAACCTTTGCAGATTACGAATAAGTATAGTTGTGGTGAGAAATTATAATTATTTCAGATACTAATAAATGATTTTCTCAGAGAAATAAACTGAAAAATTTTGTAGGGAAAATAAATATTACAAAACAACTATATTATTTCATGCTTTTGTTATTTCGTTGTTTGTTAGAACTGTTTTCCATGCTATGTTTGTTTCTAATAAGTATTAAAAAAAAATAACTTTTATGCAGCACACTTTGACATTTTCTTCATAAAATATTGATTGCAGCCTTTTCAAGTTTTCAGCTATTTCTAAAAGATACGTCGTCATAGTATCAAAAGGTCATTAGGTACAAAGAATATTAAAAAAAAAAACATAAACCAAAGTAGTAACAAACAGTTTCATTATTTTTTCTAAGAAAATAAACAACATAGAAAAAATAAAATCATTCAGCAGGCTACATTTATATTACATATATATTATTCTCTATCTTCTTCATGTTTTATCTATTTATATACATTTTATATATTTATATACATTTTATATATTTATATACTCGAATATTTTTTAAAAGAATAAAGAGGCTTAGTTAATATATTCCACAAAGATTTCGTAGTGCGTTGATCCGAGGTTTCTGTCCTGTTCATGACAGCTGTGTATGTCAAGATCAGAAGTGATAGAGAATCTGATTTTAGGAACGGTACACCAACAGAAACATCAGTTGAATAT
>NC_142930.1:156631700-156699200 GCF_046866305.1 Octopus bimaculoides | reverse complement strand
CTCATACTGAAGGATTACCACAGGGTAATATGTTGTACCCTAGTATATATAAAAATAAATTTATGTATACATAATTATTAATTATACGACTTTTACGCAGGCGGCCACTAACGTTATTATTATTTTTAGGACTAATATTGCTCTGTGGTAATCCTTTAAATCAACTAAATTATACTGTAATAAAAATATGATGTACTCCTTCACTAGAAGAATCCGATGGTTTATTACAAACTTTATTTACAACTTATCTAATAAAAACCTTTAGAGTATCTAACATCTAAACTTATTGTCAAATTTTATTAAATTTTAAAAGACAAATGGCTTTTACAACTCCCACCCTTCCTCTACCGTTCTTGAAAAATTTCCCACTTTTCTTAAATATTTCGTTCGATAGACCGACACCAAAAGATCTCACTTTCCCCTTGTTACTGGATGAGTTTCCATAATTTTCTGGAATTTGTCATTCGATGCGTTAGAATCACGTCTCTAGAAAACAAATAAGTACTTATTAACGATAGTTTCGCTAAAATAATATTATTTTCCCAATATTTTCATATAGATCTTCTGGGGTGGAAAATGAAATGATGTATATCAAAAGTAAATTATTTCATAATGTTTTAAAAAATATGACAGCAGCAAAAAGAATGAAAAGTGCTGGCAAGAATCGCAATATAAATCGCCTAAGTGAACAAAACAAAGCAAAATACATAAATTATTATATGTAATGTATAAGAGATATTGTATAACGAAAAAAGAATGTGTCACATATGTATAACAATTTCCTAATAAATTTCCTGATAGATTTCCTAACACCCGACAAGAAGTGAGAATATTCGATTATTTTATAATTTTTTTTTTCATAAAATTAAATAACAATTTAACTGTAAAATGAATCAATTAAATGCTGAAAAAATAAACAATTATAAAGAAAAGCGTCAAAAATTGTAAAAGGTGCTGAGAATGTTTTAAAAAAAGTAAAATGAAAAATAGCAACTTGTTTCCTATTAGAGAGAAACTGAAGTAAATGGAGACGAAATAATTCGATAAATACGAAGCAGTGTTATATGTAGGCAAGTAATAATGTAGTAAAGATGATAAATAGTGATGCATATTGGGTAATTGTATAAATACGTGAATTTCCGTTTACACATGTATAGAGTTCATACTGAAAGAAAAAAATATGATACGAATAAAAGGAAACGAAACGATTCGATTAATAAGAATCTTCATGTCATATAAAGCAATCAATAACGACGAGGAATAAGAAAAAAATGGTAAAAAAATTGCACGTTCGGTAATATTTAGTATATATTACGTATGTTCACAAACATCTGAGCATACAATCGTACACAAAAATACAAACATAGACACACTGGCGCAAACGCATCCAAATATACGTACTTTACGCAAACAATCATATATCTTTTCCATAAGCATACCTGTATACGTATGCGTGTTTATGTAAGAATAAGGATTCAAAAAACACACAGTATATATATATATATATGTGTGTGTGTGTGTGTGTGTGTGTGTATGTGAGTATGTATGTATATATGTACTACGTACGTACGTATGTATACACGCACGTAAGTACATAGAATAACGCACATATACAGCCAATAAAATCAGGCAGATGACTCATAATCATTCAAATATATTTGTGTATAAGTGTATATATTTAGAGAGAAAGAGAGAGAGAGAGAGAGAGAGAGAGAGAGAGAGAGAGACATATAATATATATATATATAAATGTACGTATGTTTATATACGTACACATATGCATATGCACAATCATACATATATGTATGCGCGTGTTTGTAGTTATATACACACATATACGTACATATACTCACTCAGCAGATATTTAAAAAAATCCATTCTACATTATTCCCGAACCTAGTTTTCAACATAAACATGACATCCCAGGTGGTTAGTCCTGTGCTGAGATTAATGTTTCTTAGTTTACAATTTACGACTTCAAGTCGATATACTTAAACGAAAAAACAAGAAAATCTCAGAACATAAAAACGTAGTCAATCGTTAACATACACAGAATATGCAAAGACGCATATATGCATACACATTGACAGGACTTCTATAAAAGCAGCATATAAACCATGTATAACTGAAAGTAATGTAAAATGCATACCTACACACACACATATATATATATATATATATATATATATATATATATACACACACCATTCATAGGCTGACTGACTGCCTGATAGATAGATAAATAGCTAGATTTTGTTGTGGTGATGAAAATAATCCTCACTAAGGTCTCAATATACGAAGCAGCGTACGCGCATCCTCAAAGTGATATGAACGTACATACATAAAGATATATACATATATATATATATATGTAGAGAGAGAGAGACATGCTTGTATGCGTATGTATACATATATATATATACATATCCTTCACTGCTCTCAGTCATTAGATTGCAGCCATAGCAGAGCAATGCTCTGTGCATTTTAAGAACGGAGCCCGGTACGTTTTTCTTTAAAGCGTGGCCGTAAGCTTCGTATATATATATAATTATTAATTTCATACTGAACTACTTGGCAAAATTGTTAATTATTAATTTTATTACTATTTGACGATTCCCTGCCCTATATCTGAATATATATATATATATATATATATATATATATATATATATATATATATATATATATATATATATATAGATATGCAGGGTAGGGAATCGTCAATTAGTAATAAAATAAATAATCAACAATTTTGCCGGGTAGCTCAGTATGAAAAAACCTTCTTCGGTAAAAAACATTTATAATCATAAATATATAGGGATTGACAGTAACCTGCTTCTCCAACATACTGAGAATTCAGAAATAGCAGTCAAAGAACTACTGATTTCAAAACTACAAATTATTACTCCAGATTGATAGATATATATATATATATATGCCTACACACACACAACTTCAGGGATTGCATAACTGCCACCTCCAGAGAGCATGGAGTGTTAGTTACCGGTACACACTCTGTTATATCCAGTATTCTATTGGCCAGTGCGAAACCAATTCGCAAGATCTTCTGAAAGGAATCTGTAACACTGTTTACATTGATTAATATACACATTCTATTGGTAAATATAGGAATGTAAGCATTTTCTGTTTTATATATTTTTACAAGCATTACAAAGTGTGTGTATGTGTGTTTGTGTGTTTGTGTGTGTTTGTGTGTGTGTGTGTGGGAGGTATACACAATGTGATAGAGAGGATAAGAGAGAGGGAGAGAGAAGGCACCTATTCATAGTGATTGTACGTTGTAATATATGATGCGGCAAATATATTACTCTTTCCGGAAACTCATAAGAAAGTAGTTTTACTTGAAACTATGCTTTCAACAAATGAAAACAACTGTACCTATCCAATAAATTTTACATAACAGATTGCAAAACATATATGGAGACCACGAGAGTGGCTGTACTGACTTGCTAGAAATAGCAACCATATCACACTCAAACAAAATACCATTGTTTTACGAAGTAGGATATTTTCATACGCATGTCAGTTCTGTTATAGATATGATAAGCTTAAAACAGAAAAAAATAATGATGATACATGTATAGTGTGGATATCTCAGATCATATTCTTTCCCAGTATGGATCTATACGACAAATTAAGATTCAGCAGAAACAGAGTAACAAATAACAATATTTCTTCTATCTCACGTAGAATAAATTCTCAGTTGGGTACATAATACAAAGCAGAATTATATGTGTTGCGTCAAATTAGGAAATAGAAACGAAGTCTCTAGAAATTTATAACGTACATCTTGATAAGAGGCTGACAACATTCAATATTGTTGTCCCGGCGATATTCTGGAAAAGAAAGAGATTAATCCTCTTTGTCGAATCACTTGTGTATATAGTATATAGCATCTCAACACCAGCTTTCGGAAAGGAGGGTGCAGGGAGTTTAAATTAGTACAATACAAGATGCGATAGGAGCTTGATAATCTTGTTTGATTTTAATGCAGTATAAAATAAATGCATATATATATATATATATATATATATATATATATATATATATATATATATATATATATATATGTACATATATATATATATATATGTACATATATATATATATATATATATATATATATATATATATATATATATATATATATATATATATATATATATATATATATATATATATATATATATATATATATATATATATATATATATATATATATATAGGTGGGGGAAGTAAGCAGAAAAATAAGAGAAAATGCACATTGGAAATCAAAAAAAGGTAACGGTTCTTTATGAAAAATGACGATAGATATATACAATTAGATGAACTGAGGTAGGAATAAAAGTAAGAAAAGTCATTATTGTGAATTGTTAAAGAGATTTATCTCTTTAACAACTCACAATAATGACTTTTCTTACTTTTATTCCTACCTCAGTTCATCTAATTGTATATATCTATCGTCATTTTTCATAAAGAACCGTTACCTTTTTTTGATTTCCAATGTGCATTTTCTCTTATTTTTCTGCTTACTTTCCCCTTACTTTTCCACTTGTAGTTTCTATTTTGTTTTTTTTTAGCATATTTCTATTATATATATATATATATATATATATATATATATATATATATATATATATATATATATATATACATATATGTACGGAAACCCGCAGTTTCGTCGTGTATACACATGAACACTTCCACACATAAATATATAAAATATATATAATATAATCTTTTACTTGGTTCAGTCATTTGAATGCAGCCACGTTGGAGCACCTCCTTAATGGGTGTTAGTCGAAGTAATCGACCCTAGGACATATTCTTTGTAAGCCTAATACTTATTTTATTTGTTAATTTTCCCATTTAGTTAAAGGAACATAAACACACCAGCACCGGTTGTCAAGCTGATGTCGAGGTGACAAATACAAACACACACACAGATGTATATATGCATATATATACATACATATATATATATATATATATATATATATATATATATATATATATATATATATATATATATATATATATATATACGTATATATATACACACACACATATGTACGTAAATATACAGCATATGTATGTATCTATTTATTTTTCTATATCTCTCTCTATCTCTCTCTCCCGCTCTCTGTCCTTCTGTCCCCCTTGCTCTCTCAGCACACACACACACACACACACACATATACGTACGCTTAGTCATAACTTGAATATGTCTCTTAATGGAAGCTATTGAGTAGAGATGTAAACTTGAAAGGTTGAAGGACAGGTCTCTGTGTATTCGATGAAGCTCCCGTCAACATCATAAAGAAAAAGGTGGAGAAGATGATGTTGATCTCAAATTATCAGTATAGAGAGGTGGAGCACAAGCCACTCATATAGAACTCATTACTAGACTTCTCTATTATATTTCTGAACCGGTCACTTGATGGTCAGTCGAAAATTATCAGTACTAATTATTAGTAATTATCGCTGACTTAGATCTAAAAGTCTACGTGTAAATGATTAATATATTATCGAAAAATCAAAAGCTACCATTTCGCGCAATGGTTAGTATCTTATAATCGTATGTGCACTTTGAATAGAATCAAAATTAAATGCGGCAATGTTGAGTCATAAAACCGACCGAATGTTGGCATTTGATATCACTCAGTAAAATATATCATGTGTGATATCATATGAAATATTTATGAAAAGATATGCGGGTGGCAGAGATATAGTATTGAACTATATATTCACTATAAATTAGATTGGTGGTTGTTGGATGTTCATATTACCCGTAATGTCTATGATTTTCTTCATCCACGCGTGATTTATGTGTGTGCAAAAAATATACTAGCTGCAACAGAATGACTCATAATTGTACTATGTACGTACAAATGTATGTATATACGTATGTATGTATGTATGTATGTATGTATGTATGTATGTATGTATGTATGTATGTATGTGTGTATGTATGTATGCATGTATGTATATATGCATGTATGTATGTATGTATGTATGTATCTCTGTATCTATGCATGTGAATATGTAGGAATCTATCATTCAAACACTTTGTCTATCTATTTCTCTCTCTCTCTCTCTCTCTCTCTCTCTCTCTCTCTCTCTCTCTCTCTATCTCTATCTATCTGTCTATCTGCCTATCTAACTATCTATCTATCTATGTATCTATCTATGTATCTATCTATCTATACTGGTATGGATGTACGTATGTATGCATTTATGTATGTATTTATATAGGCGTGTAATACATATATATGTATATATATATATATATATATATATATATATATATATATATATATATATATATATATATATATATATATATATATATATATTATATATATATATATGTGTGTGTGTGTGTGTGTGTGTGTGTGTGTGTGTATAAACACAGGAACTGATTGATAGATATATGAATATGTTATATATATAGACAAAATGCCAGGCGATGTGTGTGTGTTTGTGCGACCCTACTGTCACGCTTTTGAATCAAATGAAGTCATTACGTAGCTAGCAGAAGCATTTGTTATGTTAGTAGAAGCAATTGCACTTCAGTGGCGAGCTGGCAGAAACGTTAGAACGCCGGGCGAAATGCTTAACTCATGGGCCCGGTTTCCCGGTTTCAATGGCGTATGTGTTCCCCAGCTGGACGGGGCGCCAGTCTATTACAGCGTTACTTATTTTTGCCAGCTGAGTGGACTGGAACAACGTGAAATGAAATGTTTTGCTCAAGAACGCTACGCGTCGAGAGGTCCAGGAATCGAAACTACAATCTTACGGTCATGATGCTGACACCCTAACCATTAAGCCACGCGCCTCCACATTTTCTGAGTCGTAGTGTTTTATTTTTAGTACGTCTTCAAGGGACTTTCTCTGGTCGAAATAAACATGTAACAAAATGCATATTTAATAAATAACATCAATAATGATTACCCTATTTGAGCTGCTTATAAGGAAACTGGTATTAAGCATCGGAGAGGAATTAGGTGAGAATATATACTTGATTTCTCTCTCTGGCTCTCTCTGTCTCTCTCTGTCTCTGTCTTTATGTCTGTATATCTGTATGTATGTATGTGTGTGTGTATATATATATATATATATATATATATATATATATATATATATACATAAAGATATTCTTAAATTTATGTTGCCTCATTTGACTGTGGCCATGCTGGAGCAGCGCCTTTAGTTTGAACAAAACGACCCCCAGTACTTATTCTTTGTAAGCCTAGTACTTATTCTATCGGTCTCTTTTGCTGACCAGCTAAGTAACGGGGATGTAAATACACCAACACCGGTTGTCAAGCGATGGTGGTGTAGGGGGACAAACACAAACACATACATATAAATATATACGACGGACCTCTTTCAGTTTCCGTCTACCAGATCTACTCACAAGGCTTCAACTTAGTTAAAAAGTAAGTAGTTTGTTTTTGTTTTTGTTTCTTTTTTTTTTGTTCTTATTTTCTCAAACACATTCGTTTCTATTTGCAAACCAGATGCAAAAATGAAGTAAACATATACGTATGTATATATCTTATATATCTGCACCCATGTAAACATATATATCAACTTATATATCTGCATATATATATATATATATATATATATATATATATATATATATATATATATATATATATACAGTGAGAGTGAGAGTGAGTGAGAGAGAGAGAGAGAGAGAGAGAGAGAGAGAGAGAGAGAGAGAGAATGAACGTTAGCGGAAAATGTTATACAGTGTTAAGTTGATACCATTGATGTTTCACCTCAGGCCATCTATAATTGAATAAATAAATTATCAAAATGAAGCCATTGTTTCCAAGAATAGTGTGCCAATGACTACGTTGTGCTCTTACGTCTTGATGTCATACATGCGTTGTGTGTAAATTGTATTACTCAGATATGCCTAAATTGAGCAAGCATATGATACAACATTCGATGCATTTATAACCATTGAGTGTACTTTCAATCATAATATATATACAGTACTCTATCGATTAACGTCCTGTAATTAATTGAAGACGGCAGGAACTTTTGGGTGATCCTGTAGATGCTCCTCTTATTAGCTTGTTCTGCAATGCCTCTTTGAGCACATTTGAATTTAGCTTCTGCGTATGATATCTTGGAAAACTGCATGTTCGACGGAACATTTGGAAAGTGATTCTTTCAATCATTTCCGTTATATCAGATTTATAGCTTATCACTATCTATCGCCAGATAACAGTTCCTGGTTAATCTGGATCGACATTTTATGTAAAAGCTGTGGTTTCACTTATCTGTGAGGACTTTTGAATGCTCCCCATGATGTATTGTGACATCATACGGGAATTTAGTTATGAGTATAACGTACTCTTTTACTCTTTTACTTGTTTCAGTCATTTGACTGCGGCCATGCTGGAGCACCGCCTTTAGTCGAGCAAATCGACCCCAGGACTTATTCTTTGGAATCCTAGTACTTATTTTATCGGTCTCCTTTTGCCGAACCGTTAAGTTACGGGGACGTAAACACACCAACATCGGTTGTCAAGCGATGGTGGGGGGACAAACACAGACACTCAAACACACATACATATATATATATATATATATATATATATATATATACGACGGTCTTCTTTCAGTTTCCGTCTACCAAATCCACTCACAAGGTTTTGGTTGGCCCGAGGCCTATAGTAGAATACACTTGCCCAAGGTGCCATGCAGTGGGACTGAACCCAGAACCATGTGGTTGGTAAGCAAACTACTTACCACGGTTGCATCATCACTCGCTTAATTTCATTTTTCTGCGCCTGTCTTGTACTGTTACTGTTAATGCTAGTTCAACACCGTTCAAGGTGTCGTCAAAGATAATGAACGTTCGGAAAGTGTCACAGTAAATATATATTCTCCTTTCAAAATTTTTTCATGGGTATAAACGTCTTAATAACCATTTTCATGGAAATTGTGAAACGGGTTTAGAAGCATAGATTTATTACAAATTTAGAGATATAAACTTTTTGATCAAATTTTTAACAGACATATTGTGATAACGAACAGAGTGAATTGCAGTTCTAATTTAGTAAAAACAATATAAGACTAAGAAACACACACGTAGAAGTTTCTCTAAACTTATAGATAATTGAACGCGTATTCGGATTTCAACACATTGGTCTTAAAAGATTATAGAATTATTAAATTATTTCTCTATAAGAATATGTTAATATTATTTACATAAACAAAACAAGTTATACAAATGTTGAAACTCGTGTGATGGCTTCTTATCTTCTATATTTTCCTGTAAATATTTCACTTGTTAACATATTAAACTTTACATTTCTAAAAAGTTTATAAATACGCTATTAAGCTCCTTTAAAATTTACACAATTCAAGCGAACATTACTAAGCCAGATATATGCGAACATAACTAAGCCACATATATTCCGACAGTTACTTATATATAGAGTGCAAGAGACGAAATAAAATAGAAACGGTTTAACTGTTCACAGCAAATAGATTTAAATACAATAATTAGATTTGAAACTTAGAACAGAGATTAAATTATTAACATTAGTGTTAATTCATTATAGAAATCATAGCAGTAGAAAATGATGTCTTTAGTACATTAGCTAGAACCCATCCCTCTGACTATTTTTCATTCATTCAGCTTTCACGTGTGCATCATATCATTTAGGTTTTAATCCATAAAATTCAATATGGTAAAAATCCGCAATAACCCGAGGAAAGATGAATGTGACAACCATGAGTTACGGCTTTATCCTATTGCAAACATGATAAAAAACAATGAAATGATATATCTATTTTATGACATATGTTTTCAAAGAAAAAATTTGTTGATTTGTATATTAGAATGTCTTTCGTTTACGCAAGCTTTAGATAATTTCAGTCTCTGAGCTCTCTATAGAACTTTCAATGAGGAATGATACCATAGTGTACCAAGTAAAAGATGAGTAATATTTCGCTTTGAAATTACATAAATAAAATACAAAATTATATATTTCTATACTCGTAATCTATTTTATGATTTTTAGACATTTAGACATATACATTGCCATGCGTATACGGATATATATATATATATATATATATATATATATATATATATATATATATATATATGAGTGTGTGTGTGAGTTTGTGTGAGTGAGCGCACGTGTCTGTGTTTGTGTGTATGTTAATCCGAGTGGGTGGGTGTCAGTGTGGGTATGTATGTATATAGTCAAACATTTATACATGTATAATTACATACATGGATACAAAAAAGTAGACGTATCAACATACACACATATTTATAGCTATTATGCTATATTATACATATATCAATAATATACGTAAACCAGTTTATATAAAAGTAATATATTTTTGAGGTAAATTTCATAACATTTATATCTATGCATACTAATACGTATTATCTTAAATATTCATATAACAGCGTGTGTATATATGTGCGTATGTATGTATATATGCACGAATTATGTATGTCACATATATTCCATATCTACTTTTTATTTTATGTCTTCATATTGCAAATTATATATATATGTATACACACACACACACACACACACACACACACATACACACACAAACACACACACACACACATATATATATATATACATATATATATATATGTATATATATACACACATACACTTATTTACATATATAGATATACATACATATATATACATATATATTATATATATATATATATTATGCTACTTTATATATATTATATATATTTATGTTTGTGTATATATTTATTTATATTGTAATACACATGTACGTATAATATATGGATGAATGAACAGATAATATCACAGAGGAGCACATTTCTGTTAGTGTATTTATGGATGCTTGTACAACTGCATATCTATGTATGTATGTGTATATATATATTTATATTGTATCCACGTATGTATATATCATGTATGTACGTATGAATGTATGTTTGTGCGTGTTTTCCTGCGAGTCTTTATTGATTTTCCAGTGCCTCTTCGGTGGACATTCTTTAAACTTCGTCTAGTTTGCCTGAAATGATGGAAGCACCTGCAGTGACAGATGAAGTACACGTTCGTTTGGGATTTATTCTTCAAATAACTCATCGATTTTTTCACAATTTAGATTTCTTTTTGCTTACATATCTTTTCATAGCAGTATGAACTACCACCGACGTTCCATACGAATGTACGCAAGAATGTATATTACTACGCGCACATAAACAAGTTCAGACATACGCCTATACATAGGCATACATAATTATATATACACATACATAAATACGACTTCCCTAACACAAATACAGCACGCACATATATACATATATACGTCTATACATACATATATATACATATATATATAGAGTGGCATACCTACGTATATAAACATACGTAATTATATACATGCATACATATATACATATATATATGTATATATACACATATATATATATATATACATATATATATATATATATATATATATATATATATATATATATATATATATATATATATATATATATATATATATATGTGTGTGTGTGTGTGTGTATTTATATATTCATCTATAAACACATTTGCGTTATAAAGCCATCTATCTTATCAATACCACCCTCTATTTTCAAGAAATCTCTGATATCCTAGACTATCCAAACGCACACGCAAGATTCAGTCATATGTCGGTCGTCTTATAGAGAACAGGAAATAGAAATATATTACGTTCACGCAATTCCCCAAAGGCGCTGGAAGCGTAGAATTAACGGTTCTACTTCACAATACAACGCACACGCACGCAAAAATACTTAAACGTGCTCTTGTAGTACGTTAACACACATCTCTATAATGTATTATATATTCATGTTTGAGTCTGTGTGGGGGTGGGTAGTCGTGCGTATAATGTAATATACACAGTATAAAGAAGCAGGTAGCTAATAGTTACTTGCATTGGAGGTGCGTGTAGGCAAGTTTGTATAATATGCCTTGTGTCTCAAAGTAATCCTAAAACATAATTGCATATATATATATATATATATATATATATATATATATATATATAGAGAGAGAGAGAGAGAGAGAGAGAGAGAGAGAGAGATTGAGAGAGAAAGAGAGAGAGAGATTGAGAGAGAAAGAGAGAGAGAGACGTCACTAACGTGACAGAGGGTACCAGGTAACAAGTGATGTCAGCAGTGCTAGAAATAAGCGTCAAAACTGCCCAATCATCACAGAAGCACTATCTCAATGACTGACAAGTGGAGACATGTACCCTAGCAGACGTAGCCAGATAACAGATGGTTCCGAGATTTGATGCAGAGCATCTTAATTCTCATCGGTGGCTCTTACCGTTCCTAGGGTTAGACTCAACTCATCTCGTCAGCTTATATGACATTTTACGGTTTTTAAAATCAGCCTATTAGTTCAACGGTTTTCTTATAAGATGACAACGTAAATTGAGTTTAACCCTAAGGAAGGTAAGAGCCACGGATGAGAATTAAAATTCTGTGCATCAAAATTCTAAATCGCCAGTTATCTGGCTATGTACGCTGGCGGGGAGGGGGAGATTTGTCTCCCATTTTTAGTCATTAAGATAGTGGTTTTGTGGCGACTGGGTTCTTTTTTACTCTTATTTCTAGCAATGCTGGTACCACTTAGCACCCTCTGTCACGTTAGTGGCGTCTATAACTTTGCTTTTAGGTTGTCAAATTGCTAATAAGCCTCCCATATTGTTTGTGAGATATATATATATATAGATCAACCCCCAGTATGCAACTGGTATTAAATTTATCGACCCCGAAACAATGAAAGGCTAAGTGGACCTCGGCGAAATTTGAACTCAGAACATAAAGACAGACACAATACCTATTTCGTTATTGCCCACAAGGGGCTAAGCATAGAGGGAACAAACAAGAACAGACGAACGGATTAAGTCGATTACATCGACCCCAGTGCGTAACTGGTACTTAATTTATCGACCCTGAAAGGATGAAAGGCAAAGTCGACGTCAGCGGAATTTGAACTCAGAACGTAACGGCAGACGACATACCGCTAAGCATTTCGCCTGGGGTGCTAACGATTCTGCCAGCTCGCCGCCTTGAGATCTAGAATAGTATAAAGCAAGTGCACATTTTATGATTTGTGAATTTAAAAATCCATTACGTTGCCAAGTAACGGTCTGCATCAAAGTGTTTTAATATTCTAACAATTTGCACGTCAGATAATATTGTTGGTGGCATTTCTTCCGTCATCTATGTTCTGAGTTCAAATCCCGCGCAGGTGATTTTGTCGTTTACAGTTGAGTACTGTGGTCGATGCAATTGACCTACCCTTTCCCTGAAATTGATGGCTTTGTGCCAAAATTTGAAGTCAATATTCTAACTGATAAGGTGATGAGCTGGCAGAATCGTTAGCACGCGGGACAAGATGTTTAACGACATTTCCTCTTTCTTCACGTTCTGATATCAAGTTCCGTCAAGGTTGATTTGACGTCCAGCAGAACTGATGATTCGTGTACATTCATTCTTGTCATAAATTGCCGGACATTTACAGTGTGAGTTCAAATTCAGCGGGGTCGTCTTTGCTTTAGAATGGTAATTGTTATTTTCTTGGTATTCGTTATTGTCTGATATTAATCCACAAAATTTGTTGAGTCAATAATTTTCGATCTGACAATAACTGTGCATGGTAATTGAAAAACCAAACGGATTTTCTATGACTTAATCAATTATTATATGGCAGTGCCTATGACCATTTCCAAGGCTTTCAAGAATGGTAAGTAAACAGGAGTAAGTTGTCCTCAAATCAGAAGACAGGCTCAAATGTTTGCATCAGAGTTTTAAAGTGACCAGGCCTACTTGATGTTATTAAAATTGTGCGTAGCATATTTAAAATGAAATATGACATGTTATGGGTATTTTTTCTTCAAATGTTCATCTTATTGTCCGGTATCCTCTTCTGTTTCTATTTCACACTCACCAATTCTTTTTTGCCATTAATCTGTTAATGACAACATCGACAGCTTCACTAAACAATCGATCTAGAGGAATACAGACCTGAATCTCAATTACTGTGTAAACTTTATGAACAATAACAGCAATCAGTCCAAAGTTCCTGTACTCTTGCAATCAACTGTATATTATATATTTTTTCAAGCAAATAAAATTCACGTGCTGATAATATTTTAGCGGAAGACGTGTATGTAACCCTAACTGTTTCTTTGCAATATTCTTAGGCACAAAGCCTGAAATTATTTTGGGGAAGGGACTAGTCAATTACATCGACCCCAGTGTTTTATTGGCACTTAATTTAGCGACCCCGAAAGGATAAAAGGCAAAACCGACCTCGGTGGAATTTGAACTCAGAACATAGCGACGGGCGAAAAACCGCTGGGTATTCCGTCCAGCGTGCTAACGACTCTGCCAGCTTACCACCTAAGTTTATATACACTATTGATATCACTTGGTACTTAGAAGTATGATCAATAGAGGATCACTAGCCTTTGCAAACATAATTCTCTACTTTGGTCAATTGTGGAGACTCTTTGCTGACATTCGACTTGCGAGTATTTGCAAACTACTGCCTTAAAAGTATAAAACGGTATTTCATATAATGGGCTGGAATGAGCTACATGTAAATAAGTGATAGGTTTGTCACAGCTGGAATGCATTCGAAGAAACGCAACAAACATAATAACCTACGGTTCTGAAACTGAGATACTCTATGAATTTATTGAAGAGAATCTGTAGCTCCGATATTACATTGCTATTTGTTTTAACTACCAAATTTCAACACATGACTCAATAGTTAAATATAGACAGAAGAAATCAAACACTTGGTTTGATGGTGACTGTTGTGAGTTATAACGTTATAAACTAATAAATTTTCACCTTTATCGTTAGTTCGATTAGTACTTTTATTGGCTGCATGATTGATAACTGTTATATTATTCTACAGATTATATCACTAAACTTTGGGTTTAAAGCCCATGATAATTCTCTTATTTAATTTTTAGTGACAGATATTTCTCTCATCGCTCCCCACTCTTTCTCTCCATCACTCTCTGATTACACTATTTTACTAGTTTAAACATTTACATAATTTGCGAGCTATGTTTCAGACGACTAACAAGAACAGTTTATTGCCTGTTTCTTCTTTTTTGTTTGTTTTTGTTTTCGGTATGGATACAAGTATCCATACAGATGTTTTGCAAAAAGCCACATAAAATAGCCCAATGGTTTAACTAAAAACACCTATAACCCTACCAACACTGACCTATTACTACCAATTCTGGCTTCTCTAATGCCATGGTAAGGGTTACATTTAATCATTCCCCATCTTCACCTTTGATTTTCCTGTCTTTGCAATGATCACAACTAATGTAGACAGGTAGAACAGACACAGTAAACATTTACGAAAAAAAAAATGTAGAAACAGGCAATAAACTGCTGTTCGTAGACGTCTGAAAAATTATGTAAATGTTTAAACGAATAAAATAGTGTAATCAGCTCTCAAATCATGTCAAGCTTGGAAGAGTAAGTACATTTCCTTGCTTATGCATGTGATGTGGTTTATTATATTTTCTTTTCCTTGCTTAATTAAATAATTACTAATAAATGGCGCAGCAGTGGCTGTATGGTGAGTAGCTTGCTTACCAACCACATGGTTCCGGGTTCATTCCCACTGCGTGGCATCTTGGGCAAGTGTCTTCTACTATAGCCTCGGGCCGACCATGCCTAGTGAGTGGATTTGGTAGACGGAAACTGAAAGAAGCCCGTCGTATATATGTATATATATATATATATATATATATATATATATATATATATATATATGTGTGTTTGTGTGTCTGTGTTTGTCCCCCCACCATCGCTTGACAACCGATGGTGGTGTGTTTACGTCCCCGTAACTTAGCGGTTCGGCAAAAAAGACACTTAGAATAAGTACTAGGATTCCAAAGAATAAGTCCTAGGGTCGATTTGCTCGACTAAAGGTGGTGCTCCAGCATGGCCGCAGTCAAATGACAGAAACAAGTAAAAGAGAAGAAAAAAATGCTAGAAACTGGGATTCTGGGAGATTTGTGTAGTATTCACCTCCACTAACTTAAAGTATATGAATGAATAATTATGAATGTTAAGCAATCAGTAGGTTATTATATTTGACTACACTGTTCGCAGTTCGCAAGATGGCTTTCTACAAAAGATATTACAGGCATGAGTAAAAGAACTATGCATTCGGGGCTTATTTCCATTTAAAAAAATGTGAAATGTATTGACTGGCAACTGACATTTTATCATTAGAAAAACTATGCATTGTCACGTTCTTGAAATGTTTTTGCCAGTGTTTATCCAATCTACTATCCGCATATTGTCCATAATACTTCATCTGAGTAACTAGTTGAGATTGAATTTGATACATCCAGTTTTATTGGGATGTTTTATTTCTTTTTTCCCTTTATTTTGGTGTTATTTCATTCCTCCATCAACAGGCAATTTCAACATATCTCTTTCTCTCTCTCTCTCTCTCTCTCTCTCTCTCTCTCTCTCTCTCTCTCTGTTCTTTATATAAGTGTCATGTGTATTCAACATATTACTTGAAAATGTGTTCACATATATCAATTGAACCTATCAAATCTCCGCAGAGACTGATGTCAATATTTGTGTTTAAACAAGTATATAAGATTCATTATATAACAAAAATAAACAACTTTTTTATAGTTCGTTATATTAGTTTGGGAATTCATATATTTTACATTCATAGACTCGATAAAAACACGAAATGCTCTTAAAATTATGCTTGAAATATACTTCAAGAAGTATCTTAATATTTGCAAACTTTTGCACGAATATTTTTCTATTTATTTTATTGTAAGTTTTATTTTTTCCTGTTTTCTGTCCATCTATTTCTCATGGGTCTTTCAAGAAAATGTTTCCTAGATAAGAACAGGGATTTAAAGCTAACTGTCATAGGAAATAATAATTTTATATTTATTAGGCCCTTGTCATCCATTGAACTAACACAGTAAACAATGTCCTTTCTCTGTATGATTTATTATTCTTTATGATAAAGTTGCTGCAACGTATTATATTGAACGTGCAGATTTATTATCGTTTCAACAGAGTGTTATATGTACGGTGTGTCAGTATAAAAGGTTAGTTCTCATGATGGGATATGTGTAACGTTCATTCCGGCTAGCTGGAGAGAAAAAATACTTTCTTCTTCAATAATATGTGCAACATTTTCGATATACGACTGAATTATAAAAATTACAATGGTTCAACTGTGTTAAATAAAAGTCATAAATATCCTGTATGGTTAACATAAGTTTCAGTTTATACGAAACTGTATCTAGCTAAAGTCTAATAATCAAAGTACATCAAATGATTCGTTTGGAAGAAGAGCAGATTCAGTTTCATGAAATGATTCGATTTCGTTTTGTTACAAGTACTTTAGCTTCGAATATGAAAATGTGTCACGGAGCTTTATACCAGAATGTCGTCTCAACATATGCATTACTACTTTCAAATGAACACTATCTCATATGAGTTGATATACATATATATATATACATACATACATACATACATACATACATAATACATACATACATACATACATACATGCATGCATACATACATACATGCATACATTTCTATATACATACATACATCCATACATACGTACGTATGTATATATGTATGTATGTATGTATGTACGTATGTAATGTACACGTGACTCGGTTCTAGCTGTAGATATTTTTCAAGGTATTACTTGAAAGCTTATGTAAATTTTTTTTTGTTCATTCACCAAAAACATTTATTTTCTGTTGTTTGATACCAAAATCTTGTCTAAAATGTGCATAGTCGAAAAGATCTTACCCGGGTACGGCAGCCGCAGAATGATTTTATTTTTACGATAAATATGCGCGCGCGTGTATGTACATTTGGTTGGAAGATTTTTCAATCATCCCAGTCTAATGTCTACACTGATGGTGACACGGATCGATTTTATTAGGCACGCAATATTCGTTCCGTAAGTGTTATATTTCGTTTATAAAGGGGAACATTTAATGTCTCTAGAGGATAAATACTATCGTTTGAACCACTAATTATAGCTATTCTTTCTGAATAATAATTACATATGCAACATAGGTAGAGTGTTGGATGCTAGAAGTTATTTCTATTTCTGTTTATTTTTTTTTTTATATTGCATCGGGTCCCATGTGTTCTCCGGAAAAATCGATATTAATGTGCAGATGAAGATTTAGATGTCGATTTCATCGATATAATATCCCTCCCTTTACATTTTCTCCAGGGCATAATATCCCTCCCTTTATATTTTCTCGTGGGTGAAAAAGTATTAGTCGTTGGCAGAGGTGGACTATTAATAGATAAGTGGAGACGCTTGTTGCTGATCTGATCGAAAACGGAAAAGAACTCCTGTTCTTTATCTGAAGATAAAAACATTGCATACATACCCTTCAAGATGTTTGGGATTTAAAAAAGAAGACCATTTCTTTCGACTGCCAGTCCTTATAAGAACAAATGTTGCATGCACCTCCTAGTACGATCGATTTTCTATGTGAAACGCCTTGTTATTCCCAAGATGCAAAATATTTAAAATTATTATGAGTTTAAGAATAACAACCAGCTATTGAAACCTAGTCAGAAATTCCTTAACTGACATAGTTACAGACTTCATACTCATTGTCCATCTCGAGCAATACACATAAGTAAGTTTTCTAGAGCTAATAGCCATTCCTGTAACTCGGTGAATTAGGTGTAGTGAAATATGCTTGCTTCAGTACGTACAACATGAAGTCCACTGAGTAATAACATTAAAACTAATAACATTAATAAGGAATAACTACTCTTATGACTATACGCTTAATAGAATCTGAAACTGTATGTACCGTGACAAATTCCCCTTAGGTAACTAATGTTTGATGAATAATCTAATAAATAAGCGTTCGGTCAAAACACGTGTGTCCATTATTACATAGGTGCTACCAATTCGAAATTCAAGACCAGATATATAACCACATTTATTCTTTTAAATACAAAAGAAAAGTAACCTGTACATTGCTGGACATGTTTATCTAGGGCCTTAGATGGAGGAATATAAAATATTTTGTTCTGTAGTTTATTATACGTGGTGCTCTGACTTATAGGGGAGCAGAGGGAGCTGTAATTTGTGTTCGGTAATAGCCCGGAAAATTCTCAATTGTAAATTTAACTTAAGTAATCGTACCGAATTATTAAATTACTTAAGTTACTTATCAAAGCAGTCTCAAAGTTTCCACAGAGGTCTAGTTAAGATTAATGGCTCCGTTCTCTCTTTATTGGATTCCCTCGACTCCTACTGAAATTATCTATTATGTAACACACCAAATACCAATTCCCTAACTAATACTTTATCTTTAATTCAATCTTTAACTATTCCGCCTAATTTAATTAAGAATAATTTAATTTAATTCAACTTAACTATATTCATAGTTATATTTCTTGACTGGATGAAGCAGGTAGTCATTTAACTCCTAATTTTTGGATACTCAGTAGATCTTACCTTCCTTCGAGCATTGAGTTTCAAATTCCATCCCTGTTTTGTATCATATAAATACAACCCTTAATTATGTTTCAACGGTAGGAATATAGTAACAAGTCTCTTTGTTCTATTTCCACTGACTAGCATTAATTTATGCTTCCTGAAATCACGACATCACAAAACTGGGAATCTAGTGTGTAATAAATCAGAGGTAATCTACACGTTTCTTCCACTATATTATCCGGAAGGACAATTTTTGATATTCATAACACTGAGAAAATACACCCCTTTTCAACAGTTTGTTGGAAATTATGAAAATCTACCTTAATATCTTTAAGGCAGATAAGAATGGTTGTGGCGGTGGAGGGAGATAAAAGTTTCATTGAATAATTGATTAAGTAATTAAATACTTAATCATGAAAACATAATTATTATTCATTATACTTGACCCAATTTATAACGAGGAAGTAGTTCCTATAGCTATCTGTAAAGATCGAAATATTGAATAAAGTTATTTTCTGCCGAATTGCTACCGTACTCTGCATTTAATGCCCAAACCAATCGATTGAGGAGTGGAACGCCTTATGGACACAGCCTATGCAGATTCATATATTCCTCATTGGACACTCTGTTAGACAGGTGTATTTTTTGCATTGGAAACATTTGGATTTCTTCAATTCCTATTTCCTTTCAATGTGCATATCTATGTACATACATATATACACACATACCTGAGTGTTCATGTATGTATGCATGTATGTAAATATGTATACACACACGTATATACATATGTATATACACATATGTATGGTAAGAATTAGTGTGTACATGCACATACATATATATGTATGTATGTATGTATGTATGTATGTATGTATGTAAGCATGTACGTATGTATGTATGTATGTATGTATGTATGTATGTATGTATGTACGTATGTATGTAAAGCTGGACTTATGAGTCATCTTCGTAGTCATAAAGCAAGACCGATGATTGACTACCAGGCCGCTGGTGATGATGCTACACACCATACTAGTCATGTCTGTCGGGCATGTGGAAGGGAGTGTGATTCAGCAGGAGGACTTAAACGACACGCAAAGGTACATGGAGCCCAATTACAACAACAGCCAGCTATTGCCAGTAAAGGTTTTGGATGCCAATTCTGTGCAAGACATTGTAGATCATTGGCTGGGCTAAAAAGTCACATTCGATCACAGCACCGTTAAGTTAAACTTCGTGCAATGGCCGTACTCGATAAGGAGGGGGCAGCCATCATGTATGTGAGTATACAAATATATTTACTACATATAGTTTGTGTAGAAACAATTCTTAACTTAATATACAGTGACGTTTTGTATGAAATAAATTTCTGTTTTTTTTTTTCTGATATACGCTGCGATGTACCAATCTTCAGACGGCTCATCAAAAATACCAATTTGTAAATAAATAAATCTTCGGCTTACTGTTCTGGCCTAATTCATAAATGCCTTATAAGCAACTGATCTTTTTAACTGACAAGAGAAAGAACTTGGATAATTTGTCTCTGGTGAACGTACTATACTCACGGAACCGGTCCGTTAGTAGATTACTTTCCTCTTTTATTCGCACGACAGGAAATATAAAATGGATGTGTTTATAATTGCATTTAACCCATAGTGAAATGAGTTTTTAACTAATTAAACGTACGATTTGAGAAAGGCCATAGAAAAACCTGCTTCGGATCAAGCTGGATGGCGAACAAAAGTGTGGAGTGGAATGAAAGCTTTTGAAGAGGTGAGGATGACACATGGAAGACTAAAAAGAGAATTTAGGAAGAATGTTGCGATCGACAAGGTGAAGCTCAATGACCTTTCTCGTGTGCACAGTTTATGACAGACCATGCCTTTCTTTTGTAGAGCTGGAATCTCATTTGCGGACCCATGAAAAACGAACCTCCACCAATTACTCTGCCAACATATCTGTGCACACGTTTCAATGCCGTGTATGGCACAAGGACTGCAAATCTAAAGGAGGCCTCAAAAGACATTTTAAGATTCACAAAGATCAGAACTTAACTACAAAACTTGGTCGTCCAGGTCAGATATGCAATCTATGTGGTTTTCTTTTGAATGCATTGTTTGATTTAAAAGGCCATATCAGGAGGCATGATTGATCTAAGGTGTAAGTACAAGAGATGGTCAGAATTTTTAGACAACCACTATATATATGTAGACATATGTACATATATATGCATGTATATATATATATATATACATACATATGTGTGTGTGTGTATGTATGTATGTATGTATGTATGTATGTATGTATGCATGCATGTATATATATATATATATATATATATATATATATACATGTGTGCATGTATATACATACATACATACATACATACATACATACATACACACACAGACACACACACGTGTATATAAACTGATTGCGGAATAAGTTTGCTTCAATAAAACGAAGTCAAGCTTTCGAAACACCGGTGTGGCATTTTCAGCAAATATCATTTTCTATAGCCTCGAGTCAGTGAAATTAGATAAAGAGAAACTGTATATCCCGTCAGAAGGATTCTACTTGAAATTATATGTATAAATATGCGTGCGTCTATAAGTATTTGTGTGCGTGTGTGTGCGTGTGTGTGTGTATGTATTCTACTTATATACATACATACATACATACATACATACAATTATATTTACTTACAAACGTACGCAGGAACACACATGCGTGTGCGGTTGTGTGCATAAATATATATTTAGTTTTGGAAAATTTCGTGATGTGTTCTCCAAGCGGAAGAGCATCCGTTCTGTGTCCACGTATGATAATTGCTCTTAGCTTATTCAAGCATAACTAAATCTAAAATGAATAGCTTTCTATAACACATCGGTTTCATCAACGCTATTGTGTTAGTAGTGAACAATGAATTGTATGTATATATCTATGTATTTGTGTGCGTGTGAGTGAGTGTGTGTATATATATTTGTATCTATGCATATATATATATATATATATATATATGTACATATATATCTATTTATATACGTATGTACGCATGTATATATATATATATATATATATATATATATATATATATATATATATATATATATATATATATATATATATATATATATATATATATATATAAAGGGAGAGTGAGACAGAGGGAGAGAGATAGAAAGTGGTAGATAAATAGATAGAAAGGTGAAATAAATCAATAAATAAAATTAGAGATAGATATGTAGATGGACAGGCAGGCGGACACAGATAGGTATACATACATACAGTCAGATAGGCAGGCAGATAGATAGATAGATAGATAGATAGATAGATAGATAGATAGATAGATAGAAAGAGAGAGAGAGAGACAGAGAGAGAGAGAGAGACAGAGAGATAAGAGAGAGAGATAGATAGAGAGAGAGAGAGAGAGAGAGAGAGAGAGAGAGAGAGAGATACACACAGAGAGACAGACAGATAGGCTGACAGTGAATTTCCGATTTAATTATAACCAATTAATGGCTAAATGTTGCAACTTTATATTTAGCTCGTAGAAATGTAATAATGAGAAGCAGTAATTATTGTATCATTATTTGTTGTTTGAATGTCCTCTGTTGAACCCCCTTGGATTTGACAAAATCTGACTCTGGCACTCAATATCTCACACACAACATTTGATTTCATTAAACTTCACTTAATTCTCGAATCTGCAGTTTATAAAGATTGCCAACAATCTAGGGACAGTGTTAATTTCTATTGACTCTCGTTTTATGTAACTAGAGTATTATTTGGTGCTAGTGGAACAACGATGGAAACTTCGACTATCAGAACTATACCATTTCGTTTTCATGGTATATATTACAGTTTAATTCTTAGGTGACTTCAATATTTCCGGCTCTTTACGTTCTGAATTTAGCGCTGCGCCTGTCATCCTTTCGAGGTCGTTAAACATTTTCCCGTTTTAGCAAAATTTGTCAGCATTTTACGAATTTGTTCTCAAGTTCTTTTTTTACATTCAAGGCACCAGGACATTTGTCAGTACATTTCTGGTGGTATCCCTCTTATCTCAGGTGACCAGCAATTTCAGCACGTTGAGGGGAAAGTGAACAACAATGAAGGGGTGTCCTCGAACGTCTGGTTGTCTTGCAAGCGTCGACCTCTAGAGTGGTGGAGCCCTTTTGATTAGAGAGAATTTGCCATCTTATATATCTAATAATCCTTTCAACTATAGGGACAAGGGCGAAAATCTTTGGGATAAGGACTAATCGGTCACATCAATCCCAATATTATGTCCAGTACTTATGTTATCGACCTCGAAATGATGTCAGCGGAATCTGAACTCGGGAGGTAAAGCCGGAAGAAATGCGAATGATTCTGTTAGCTCACTGCTCCCTATAAATCTAATAATGGTTTTCTATATATAAAATTCTCACTGTGTAGTGATGTGAAATATGAATGCTGTAAGCGATAAAGAACTCACCCTGAAGGCAAAGACTTTCTGTATAAATACTGTGTCTATAAATTCTCTTCACTATGTTATATATGATATTAACGCATTGTATGTAACGATATCAAAACCTACCAGAACGTAAAGAACGAGGCGGCTATGAAGAGACAGCAAATTTACTTCAGTGTTTTGCTTGTAGTTGTTTATCACTAGTTAAGCTCTGGCCAATAAAACCTATGATCAAAAGCTTTTCAATCGTTGTGATCAAACGTTTTATTCCGACATAATGTATCTAGAACTAAAATATCTAATGTGTTCGTTTATTTGCAGACGATAGGATGATAAATGTGAGGGATTTGGCTTATAATTCTAGATGATAAGTATATTTGGCTTCTAGTTCTAAGTGGTCTACTCTTCATACGTGTGAAGATGCGTGGCTTAGTGGTTAGGGTGTTCAGCTCACGATCGTCAATACGTGAGTTCAATTTCCGGCAACGCATTGTGTCCTTGAGCAAGACACTTTATTTTTCTTATTGCCCCAGTCCAATCAGCTGGCAAAAATGAGTAGTACCTGTATTTTAAAGGGCCGGCCTTGACACATTCTTTGTCACGCAAAATCTCCTTGAAAATTATGTTAAGGGTATGCGTGTCCGTAGTGTGTTCAGCCACCTTGACGCTAATTTCAAGAGCAGGCTGTTCCGTTGATCGGTTCAACTGGAATCCTCGTCGTCGTAACCGACGGAATACCGGTGATTATCTCCTCATACATCACACATCACACGAAGGCTTTAACATCTTTAATCTGTTAATACAATCCCCGCAAAACCAATATCTCCAATGTTGACTGTCAGGGTTCAGGTACTTCAAGTTAGCTGGTCCATACCCATCAGTTCACAATGCCAAATGTTTGAGTCAGAATGTACCCCTGCACAACATAGTCCAAACAGCTGTATAGGATTACCATTACATCGCGTATTTTTTTGGATGATGAACACTGTCTCATCTTATGGTAATGATGTATTTCTAAATATATAAAACAAGGTATGAATGTGTATGTGCGTATGCGTAATTATGTGTGTAGGTTTTATGAAAAGATATACAACAAATTAGTAAATAAAATTTTAAAATGTACAAGAACGAAATTGAATTTAAGAAATATTATCTCTAATGAGGAAAAGTAACAGGGATGTTACATTTAGTTCTCAAGGGTGTCTTGAAGCCTAAATTTCTAACTTAAAAATAAGTCTTCAACCACGGCCTCCAGATGACTTTGGAATTTCCTTCAACTCTTCCGGACCGTACCCTTGATTAAGTTGGTGAATGCTGCCATAATCCTTGCCTTCAATTCATCTTTGGTGTTACAAGGACTTTTGTTGGCCTCTCGCTCAACTGCGCTCCACACATAATAATCAAGGGAGTTGCAGTGTGTGGATTTAGGTGGCCAGATTTTAGGAATGACGTGGTAGCAGAAAATGTCTGACAGCCATGACTGGGTACTCCTGCCTGTGTGGCATGGTGCAGAGTCCTGTTTTCAAAGAGGGTCTTCCAGCAGCCACCCACTTGATGGAGAGCAGCACTACCTCCTCTAAGCGCTTGATGTAGGTCTCCTTATTGAGTGTGGGACCATGTGGGAATATGAATGAAGGCGTAACTTCGTCATCACTAGTGATCACTCCAAACACCATGATGTTGTCCAGTTGTTTGATTTTTATCACTCTCGGTACATGTCCTGAGATTGCACTCAGATTCAAATTCAAACACTCTGAAATGTTCGTATAGGAGCTTCCGGTGCGAATGCCAAGCAGTACACGATGTCATTGCCAAATTTCTGGCAGAGTGAATTGTGTCATGGTGCTGTTCTCACAGACGCTGCCCAATTGACCCTACCATTCTGTGTAGTAAACAAAATCAAAAACAAACAATTCGCTGCATAAAATTAAAGATATATATTGGCGACAATTTACCCATCGTTCCAAATATATATATATATAGACGTGTTGTGGTCAATAAGTTTTCGGACTGTTTTCATAGTAACGAAACTAAGGCACGCAGAGTAAAACTGCTTGGCACAGATTGACCTTAATCTCTGCTGTGCATGCGCACTAAATTTTAACGTTCTTCCTCATTTCCGCTGGTTACAGCAATGCTTAGAATGAAGTTGTGTAGCGTGTGATCGTCGCATTGACCATGACAGAGAAATTTGAGCAGAGAGTCTGCATCAAATTTTGCCAAAAGTGTGGCGATACCTGCACAGAGGCCTATGCAAAGTTTCCAAACGGTTTTTCATCGTTCTCGACACGATCCAGAAGATCTTGTGCAACTGAAACCCGAGTGTCTTTTTGGTCAACTGAAAGCAGTTTTGGCACAAACTTGGCAGACACGCGTCTCACAGCCAGACCTTCAGTGATAATGGACTGAACTAATAACTCTCATGACTCCCAGATGGTGATTCGATGATTTCCTCTCACAGCTGGACGCACATCTACGATGTTTTTCTCAGTTCTGTTGTTTGTGGATCACATATATATATAAACAAACATATATAAATACATACATACATATATATATATATTTGCCTGATTGACCGTTGACTGAACACTATTCAATTTTTTTTTCTCCGTGTTTTTCTCATTGTCTCCGTATTCTTTCTGTTGAAGAGCGTAGCTCGAAACGTCAAAGACTTTCCGTATTCCCGAGCGTCATACTAATACATCCTTTTGTTATTTACACCACCTGTCCTCGTCTGTTGTTTTTTCATACATTCTCCCTTATATATATATATATATATATATAGGCAAAATAGCCAGTACGAAAATCTCAAGAAACGATCAGAGTAGTAGCTATACTAAAAATTAAAGTCATTTGCCCCATCAAAGTGGCTGTTTCATGTTACTAATAGTTTAACCCCAGGCAGATCCCTCACCAGCAGGTTGTCGGTGCAACGCTACACCATTTATATACGTTATATATTGTTAGCAGGGGAGCGAACCACTACCACCCTCTACCAGGTAATAGAATCGCGTGACTGACTCAGTCTCGAGCTATTTGACTCATCCTGAAATACAGTAGGACATCCTCAAACAGGGTAGCACTTAATCTCTAATAAGTCCGTCTGTTCTTTGTCGTCTTGCAGGTTATTATGACACATTTGAAAGTTACTAAGTCGGGATTATGCATCATGGGGTTAATAGTGTTTTTTTATGTTCCTATCCGCAAAAGAAGAATTAGGAGTCAAAATTATATCCCAATTGGGAAGTCTACCTATCAGCTCTAAAACAGGAATTGAGCGCCACGTTTTATTCAACCCTTATATATGAAATTATATGTTAAATATATATATATATATATATATATATATATATATATATATATATATATATATATATATATATATAAAATGACGGGTTAGAATACAATTTCATCTAATTCATTAACAAGACGTTGAATAGCGCAGAGCTATTGTAGAAAAAAATTTGCTAAGGTTGCTGTGCTGTGGAACTGAACTCGAGTGGTTAAAAAGCAAGCTTCTTGAAAGCCACTCCATCGATTATATACGTCTTGTTTTAAGCATCTTAGAAAAATGCCAATATCAAAAGCTTATAGAAGATTCGTTGTCCGAATAACGGTGCGTACATGCCTACTTAGTTCAACTGCCCGCGGAGCTCCACATAGCTGGTAGTCTAAACAGCAGGTCAATAGATCAGTTTCGCTGTAACTCTGAACTCTGACAGTCCACGGGGTTGAATGTGACCGTATTGATGGGGTTACTGACAATATCACGAGTTACATTTCCGAATGTATTCTTAGTTAGACGATAGCTGGATGTAAAATAAATACAAAACGAAGAAACTGCGTGTAACTGTTTCAGTATAAAACATTGAACTTTAAGATTATGTTACCCAAAGCAATTCAGATATTAGATAAGTATTATATCGAATTGCTTTACACACATACACACACACATACACACACACGCACACACACAGACACAACACACACCACACAGACATTCTTAATTCTGTTTCCTCCTGTTTTCCCTTCTCAGTAATGACCTAACTTTTATAACACGTACATACAAATGTATGTAACTATATTTATAGATACGATATAGGTATACATACACACACACACACACACACACACACATATATATATATATATATATATATATATATACGCGCAATTATACACACGAATCAGGTTTATATGTGTGTGTGTGTGTGCGTGTGTGTGTGTGTGTGATTTTAAAAATCACATGATGTTTGTTTCCTTCGAATGAACGTAAATTACTTTTTGATGTCAGTATTAAACACACATGGAAGAATTGATTTAACACCACCTAGGAACAGAGAAGAAATAATCACTCATAGATACATAACCACTATATATATATATATATATATATATATATATATATATATATATATATATATATATATATATATATATATATGTGTGTGTGTGTATGTGTGTGTGTGTGTGTGTATATATATATATATATATATATATATATATATGTATGGGTGTATGTATGTGTATATGTGTGTTTCCGCGTGTATGTGTACATACAAGCAAACAAGGTTACTGTTTGAAAGACAGTCTGAGTGAACAATCATCAATTTCTCTTAGATAAATCTGTCTACTTGATTTTAAATATGATTCTTCACCTTACATTGTAAAGAGAACTGCGTATATTAAATTATACTGTCTAGACATCTATTGCTAGACTACTACAAATAAATAATGTCCACCTCCCTCCAGCATCTGCTTGTTTGTTACAGCTCTTGTAGTTTCGTATGCATTATGCCTATGTCTGCTTTTATGACGCAGTCTAAGAACTTTAGCGACATATTTTGTCCTCATGGATTGTTGAAGAATAATCAGAAAATTTCCTTATATATGTATATATGTATGTATATATGTGTGTACATATATATATATATATATATATATATATATATATATATATATATATATATATATATATATATATATATACATATATATATATATATATATATATATATATATATATATATATATATATATATATATATATACACACACATACATATATATATATATATGTATATATATATATATATATATATATATATATATATATATATATATATATATATATATATATATATATATATATATATATATATATATATGTGTGTGTGTGTGTGTATGTATGTATACATATATATAAACAAACACACACACAATCACACACTCAAATATATGTATGTCAAAATAGAAATTAAGGCACTCGTCTCTTGTGTACGGTCACAGTAAGTCATCTACAAGTAATTGGTAAATCATTATACATTTCGACTTGAAATGTTTTGAATTTCTAAGTTAAATATTGTGATAAATGAAGTGTAGACTATTTCGCTTTCCAGCATTGAATGCATCATTTACGCACAGTTAATAGCCCCTGGGAAAGTAGTGAGCGTCCATAAATCCTCGTTATTCATATATCATGCCATATATATATATATATATATATATATATATATATATATATATATATATATATATATATATATATATATATATATATATATATATATATATATATATATATATATATATATATATATATATATATATATATATATTTATATATATATATATATATATATATATTTATATATGTATGTATGTATGTATGTATGTATGTATGAATGTATGTATGTATGTATGTATGTATGTATGTATGTATGTATGAATGTACGTATGTATACAATTACGGAGATACGAATCTAGATTTTCATTGAAACAAAGTTATATAATAATAGAACTACCACACAGGATATATTGGCATATTATAATACCTTCTGAACCATGAAGGATATAATTTCCCACATTATTGATAATACTGTTTACTGAATAAAATAATTTTGTACTAAACAAATCATAATGGTATTAAACAACACTAATGATATGTTACTGCGGAATGTATCATAACGAAAACGAAAAATTATGACTAATCCTTTAGGACTTAAGATGTCTCGGTAAAATGTACGCTTAATGCAAAAGTTTCTGTTCCGAGTGACGAGTACTGGGGGTTCAATAGGAGTGATTGTCCTAAGCATGTTATGTTTTCAGTTCTTTAAAACATTGTCTCACAAAGGCAAGGACTTGCGTTAAGAAATTCGCTTCAGAGTGTAATTCCGTGTTGAATTCCATTGCTGGTTTTCCCTCGGTTGGTAATGTCTACCATAAATTCAGGTGTGGTCTAGTGTTGCATCTTCATTCCTTCTCCTTCTCTCACCGCGTATCTGTTAACCTTCAACAAGCAGCCTAGCCATACACGCTTGCGTTGCTCTGCATGCGCTATCAGGTGGAGTCAGTCAGATATTGAGGCCATAAAACACTTCATTATTTTTTTCACCATTTTATTCTCTGACATCTTTACTCTGAAAACAGAGCTACATCCGAACAGCAATATCTATTCTTTCTGTTATACTTATTAATAAATACATTGTTTTCCTACGAAGGCAATAATAACCAGATTACTAGTTTCATTGATTTCTGTTATATAAATACGCATTAACATATGTGTGTGTGTGTGAGTGTGTGCGCATGTCTATGTAGTCATGTATATAGTACGCATTCACACGCACATACACAGACACCCACACGTTCATATAAACAACCAGGTGTACCGAAGACATGGGAAATAGAGCAAATGGTAAAATTTTGGTCATCTCGAATCCACGATTAACCATTAAGGATCTCCGTTTAACGTCTGCTCGTCACTAACCCGAGGACGACGTAGTTTGTACTGACTCGGGTAACTCAGACTGACAATAAGCAAACTAAGAGAAAGTAACATATGCCCACGGGCATATGGCGTAGTGGTCAAGAGCGCGGGCTACTCACCCCAAGATGCCGAGTTCGATTCCAGGCAATAACCTGAATAATAATAATAATAATAGCATCGAAATATACCTTAGGAATGAGAACCCAGGTTCGAAATTTCCCCAAGACACCTGATAAAGGCCGGAGTGTATATCAGTCGAAATGTTGTGTTAACAACAAACAAGATGGGGACAAATATCCGTCAAATGTAAATAATGTACATAATACTTCATCACTTAAATATAGAACAGAAAGTAACAAAATGAGCAATTTAGCTTTCTCTTATTATGAACTCCGAAAGAGGAACAATCTTCCATATCAAAATATGATACGAAATATCATAACATAACATAACCTAATATAATATTTATAATAGGTTATATTGTTATATTTTTACGTATTACAGTCATTAGACTGCAGTCATGCTGAGGCACCACCTTCAAGGATATAGTCCAAGAAATCGCCACCTTTACTTTCATTTCTTTCAGCCCGGTACTCATTCTATACGTATTTTTTGCTGAACCGCTAAGTTACGGGGAAATAAACAAACAGCGTCTGTCCAGCGGTGGTGGCAGACAAACACAAATACAAAGAGACAGACACAAGTATGTATGTGTACATGTGTCGATTAGTGGGGTGGGGGGTTTGTGTGTGCATGCGTGAGTGCGAGTATGCGTGTATATATGTGTGTGTGTGTGTGTGAATGTCCCAGCATGGCTTTCGCTTTCGTGCTGAAAGAAATAAAGTAAAATTTCAAGATCTACATGTATGCTACGTACAGAATTGGTGTATCAAATACAAATAAGCAGAACAAAACACATACTCTTTTACTTGTTTCAGTCTTTTGACTGGACTGTGGCCATGCTGGAGCACCGCCTTTAGTCGAGCAAATCGACATCCAGGACTTATTATTTGGAAGCCTAGTACTTATTCTATCGGTCTCTTTTGCCGAACCGCTATGTTACGGGGACATAAACACACCAGCATCGGTTGTCAAGCGATGTTGGGGGGACAAACACAGACATACAAACACATACACACATACATATATATATATACATATATACGACAGGCTTCTTTCAGTTTCCGTCTACCAAATCCACTCACAAGGCATTGGTCGGCCCGAGGCTATAGTAGAAGACACTTGCCCAAGATGCCACACAGTGGGACTGAACCCGGGACCATGTGGTTGGTTTAGCAAGCTACTTACCACACAGCCACTCCTACACTTTTACATGGGTAAATATGTTTATTTCAATCGGCAGAAGGTACCAGGAAACAGAAAGGCGGTGTGTTTCGTGCATGGATATTGTTACTTTGATAAACTCCACGCACGAATCTCTTGTCATTTTGTAACTTCTGCCAATTATGATAGTAAATTACGCGCTCGCATGCGTGGGTGCACGAGCGCGTTTTTTGTGGGTGTGCGTGTATGTGAAGCAAGCACGGTTTCCCTATTTTCCAGAACATGTCTGCAATTAGCAACTAAATTCCTTTCAATACTCTCTTTAGAAAGAAAGACACTTTACGTAAAATAACCCTCTCTAAATGAAATTAGAATGAGGCGAGCTTAATCAGAGACGGAGAGTTTGCGATTCGTGAAAATATGTCAAGCTTGACTCTAAATAAAAAAAAAAGACTAAAAAAAGTCATGCTTAGCTAAAGGCAAGTGAGATCGTCTTTAAATTACAATAAGATTGTTTTCAAGCTTCTCAAGCCGACAGCTGTATATGGAGACAATGAAGACCTGTAAAATAATCTCATTATAATTCTGCTGATCGCTGCGTTACTCAGCGCGTCGGTAAAGCTTTCACAAGATTAGAGAAAAAGAGGGAGAGCGATGCGTCCATGACGTGAAGTAGCGGGCATGTAATTGTAGCGCTTCCACGTGATTAGTTGAAGGTAAAGAGAGGGTAAAGAAAAAGGAGACAGAAAAAAAGGATAAGGTGAAGAGTGAGAGAGAAAGAGGGTGTAAGAAGAAGGAGAGAGAAGCGTCCATGACGTGAGGTAGGGGAAACATAATATCCATTACTGGGTTAAAAAATTTAGCTGAATATATAGGAGGAGAGTTAAAAATATAATTGTAGTAGAGGGGTGATGTTCGTATGGTGAAGTTTAAGAAAGACAGAAAGAGAGGAGAGAGAGAGGAGGGAGAGAGAAAGGAGGGAGAGTCGAGGACGAGAGGGAGAGAATGATGATGATGATGATGATAGTGGTGGTGGTGGTGGTGGTGGTGGTGGTGGTGGCGGTAGGGGTGGTGGTACTGGTGGTGGTAGAGATGGAGGTGGTGGAAGTGGCGGTGGTGGAAGTGGCGGTGGTGATTGGATAGTGAAAAGTGTATTTTTTAAAAATTCGACTAAGTTTCTTATATCACATGTCACTTTTTTTTTTAATTCATTGATACTGTCTTGCTATGTCACGAAGCCGTAATAAGAGAGTATTTGTTAAAGGTGTCGTAAAATTGACAATGAAATTTTCAATAAAATAAGGAAACACCGATGGTTTCTTGAATATTTCCCTTAAAAACCAAACCATGTTTGAGCTTCAAAAACTTCTTAGCTTTATAAAAAGTAGCCCATTCACTGGTCATTCTAATTGATATAGAATTTGCTGTAAATCATATCTAGACATTCACTAGTGTTATGGGTGTATGCTAGCCTCCTGTAATAACCTACATATTTTTGTGGAGTAGCTTAGAGAAGAATTAATGTTTTCGTTATCATTTTTCTCTGTGTATGTTAGAGCAATTCATAATTAACGTAACACGTTTTAGTTTCTTTGAATAACTAGATAAACATATAGAATTCTCTTCCTATCAGACTTATCATATGATAACCATCTTTTTCAAATGCTATATATCTTGTGTGCTATGACAGAACACTCTAAATCAAACAATACTATCCGTAATAGCAATAAAATGGTGATGGCACTGATAAAACTTTGAATTTGAAATCCTACAGTATTTAGGTTTGTTTTTTTATGTTCTGCTCTCGATGCTTATCGAACCCAATAAAATCTTGTTCTGAAATGAACTCATATCGATTCATCGGTAATATAAGGAGCCATGATAGTTTTGAGAAATCAGTAGTATCTCTTCAATTGCTATATACATTTGAGTCAGTTTTACGGAGACGTCAGATGTGCATAAGTCTGGGTTTGAGCTCTGGTAGCTTTCTTAATCCATTTCCTAAAGCACTGAAATATTTGGGTCGTCGGGGAATATTAATTGATATACATTGCGCTCGTGCACTGCATTTACGAGGTGAAATGAAAGGTCAGATAAGTTACAAACTTCGTTAAGGTGCATTTTATGTTAATACAACCTAGAGAACAATTAACTTAGAAACAGGCGAGGGATAAAATGTAATTTCCATAATTGATATCGAAATTAAATATTAATTTCTGAATAATATTAATTCTTTCGTGATGTGCATCGATTTATATACAAGTCGTTTTGTTATAAGAATACCAATTTCCAGTATTTTATAATTAAAGTTATTAATTTTACTTTTGGTTAAATGCATATTTGAAAGCATTTCCCCATACACAAGGAATATATTTAATTCCCTTTGTATATCCGTTGAGATGAAAGCTATTTCAATGCAATTCTTCTGTCATTAGCTACAGAAATATTCCCCATATCTTATTAACGGTTCATTGAATTGATAATTGAACACTGGATTATTAACAAGTTAGGCATTGAAAACTTAAATAAAATCTTGGCTGGTTTAGGAGATTTCCATCACAGTTTGACAAAAATATGTTTTACAGCAAAAGCAATGTGGCTTTTATGCTATATGCATATAGCAAGGTTACGTACTCCAGGACGGCGTTTCCGTTCAGTATGATAACAATTGTGAGAGTAAAAGAAATCAAATTTGTATCATTAAACCAACTTTCAATCACGTTTTGTCGCTTAAAATTAGATAAGTAATTTTAGATTCACAGATTAATTGCCTTTAACACTACAGTTTGTATTCAGTAGTTTTCAATAGCTGAGCAGTATTGCCGTCGCGCTTACTTCAAACTCCGATGTACGTGTGATAAAGGTATTCATTATACTTTGGTACAAAGGCAGCGATTCTGACGTGAATGAGGTGACGATTACATCGACGTATGGCTGAACTGTTAGTATTTTATCGAACTCGAAAGTTGAACGGCAGAGTCAAACTTAGCGTCATTACAACTCACAAAGTCAAGCCGCTCGAAAGACCGCTAAGCATTTTTCCCGGAGTGCCAAAAGATTCGGTCAGGTACCTTCGCTAGGTATGATAAAAATAATAATACTCGATTTCATGAGAATCAGGAAGTTATAAAGTTGATATGTATCTCCCGTTGCACTTATATTGTCTTGCAATACCCTCCATTTGCAACATCAATTACGTTCATCCCACGTCACGACAACTGTCTACGAACACCGCGGAGACGGAAGTCCTTCCAGATTAAATCATATAAATCTGCATTCACCTTCGAAATAAGCTACTTTTCGACAGCGGTCTTTAATTTGAATAGTTCTTCGAGCTACGATGACTAATTCAAAGACTGTAAAGTAACCTATTGAAGCTCAGGTTATCATCTGCGGTGAATATGAATTTTGTAACAATATAATAGTAACGTTAATAGAATGCATTATCTTCTTGACGATTTCATATGTATATCGGGGAAGTATGATGGAAAATCATAATTGTTTATTTTATACTTAAAACGTCACTTTTCTATAAAAAATATTTTAAGTCTATAATCTTGGTTCTTTTTTACTTACAACACTTACCACCACTGAACTCTTCGGTATAAATGATGATTTAGCACTTCAGTATTTTGATTCTCTTTGAAGTAACAAAACATAATACTAACTAATTTATTCTAACAGAATTTATTTTTCTCCTTAAATGAATAACATTCAGTTAGTTGGCAATTACGAATACATACTTTTAGGGGGCAAAAAACGTATATTCTGAGCTGTTGATAATATTAGAAGTGATTCCGAAATAGATAAAACGTAATATCTTTTAAAATGGATGGGAACGCTGAATCGCGGTTAGAGATACACTATGATGTAATAAACAAAGAGTGGTGCATTTAAAGATAGGTTTGGCTTATCAGGTCAGATTTGTGGATAAACAGATTTTAATGTTTTATTCGGATTCCTTTAAAAGATTTCTGCGCTTGGCAGGAAGGAAGAAAAACGCAAACCGGATTACTGTCTTAGAGGTTGCAATAAAATAAGGCACACATAAAATCATCAAAACGGAGAAAGGTGTGATTAAAAAAAGAAGTTTGAGGAATTGAAACTGTCACCCAGGTAATACACGGTGTGGTTTGAACTCTTAACGCTAGAACGATTTCGTCTGATGCTTAAACAGCTTTGCTAGTTTGGTTCTTATTTGTCTATCGGTTGAATACTCAGTAAAAAATATGCTTTGGGTGATATCATTTTGTCACCATATTCCTCGGTAAATTGCAGTTCAATATGGAGTTTGTACGCATATACCCAAAATGAGCAGACTTTTTTAAAAAGATATTCGCAATAACAACTACAAAATTCTATTTGAGCCCGATCATTGGTCAATTCCTGAAGGGCTTCATGATAGAATATATTCTCAATATCAGGCTCATGTTTCTTTGTGAAGGACTAACATCTGCCGATAATATCGGAGTGCTTGTCATTGGCTGTTGTTCAACGGTTTTAAGCAAGGCCTCGTTTTCCACAACATCGGGCTTCCTTGACCTAGGTTTCTCTTTGAGCCAGTTTTGTTTCACACTTTCGTTGACAGTTGCTGGGCCTTCTGTTTCATTCATTTCTTATTGCTGCTCACCATTCACTTTATCTGTTTTCCCATAGGCAACGTAAAATTGTTCTAATTGCAATGTTTTCACTACTCATTTTCAAATATTTAAAATAAACAATTAATGATTTTATGTTATACAGGAAAATAAAGAATAAAATGTTCAGCAATGATTGGGCATGTACCAAATTAATGATATAACATGGAGGTAAAATTTGCCAAATCTCTTGACACATCCTGGTGTATATATAGAAACTGGGTAAGGACACTCTTTGGTCATGAATGACCATGGGATTGCACCTAGAAATTTCGTCTCCGAGGCACAAGTCGAGGCAAGCTTGTTCTTGAAAGAACAGCAGGTGCCCATACATAGCGGTCCCCACGCCACCGATGTTATTCAATGGAAAGGAAAAGGTTGATAGTGTTTGGCACCAGTGACGTCACAACTCATTTTTAGAGCTGATTGAACTGGAACAACGTGAAATAAATGGCTGGCTCAAAAACATGACACAGAGACCGGTTCGAGAATCGAACACACTACTTCATGATTGTGAGCCCAATGCTCTAACAACTGAACCATGCGCCTCCACGGTGTATATATATATATATATGTGTGTGTGTGTGTATGTGTGTGTGTGTGTGTGTGTGTGTGTGTGCGTGTATGTGTGTGTGTGTATGTGTGTATCACTGTAATGACCGAAATATCGGATGTTTCATACACTGCTGGTCACAATGCCCTTCATCACATTATTGTAGCTTTTTTGAATGATGTCACCCCACTGGCTTATTGGGCAGGCCAACAATTACCCTGAACATAATGCCTTTTCATCTCTGCGTTTCTCATTTATAACTGAGTGAACTAAAGCAACGTGAAATGAAGTGATTCCGTCAAGAATGTAACGCACCGTCGGTCTGTGATTTGAAACTACAATCTTGAGATTGTGAATTCAAGAACCAAACCATCTGGCCACGCGCATTCAGACAGGCAGACCCCCACCACCATACACACTCTTGTGTTTTTGTGTGTATGTGTATGTTTGTGTGTGTGTGTGTGTCTGCAATTTTCACACTTCCCAATAAATGGTGATCAAAGTTCGCTTGCTTACGACCCTATAAGCATTTCGATAACAGATATCAATATAACAATTACCAGACATGAAATAAGTAATGGCATCCATTTGTTCAAGAAAAACACCTCAGCATGGATGCAGTTCAATAAATGAAACCAGTAAAAGATAATAGTAAGGTACCTATTTTAAAGTTGAATTTAATAAAAGGGATCAGATAAACAAATCCTAAGCCGATAGATGGGTACCCCTAAGATCAATTTACCTACTGAATCGCTGATAAAAGAAATGGTACAAGGAATAGGTAAAACTACGTGTGATTCAGGAAGCTTTTTACAGAAATTTAAATTGAAAACCAAATAAGGAGGAACATTCTGACATGCCTAGTGGCGATTACCATTATAACATTTATACCGTTCGAAGAGTTGAGATATCCTCTATGCTGTCGCTTGACCAGCTAGAAATACCACCCATAATTTCCTCAAATCACTTCTTACTCCATTACTACTTTGGCTGTCTTGTGTATCACATGTGACACACAAGACACATATCCATAGCATCCATGCATCATGTATGATCACATTTACAATTTCTTTTAAAAACCTGAGTAACAAGAAGCTTATAAAATGAAAGTTTTATATTACTTAGAAGGTATGAAAGAAGGTTTGAAAAAATGATTGAACTCAAGCATGGGCGTTTAGGACAGAATTATGAAAATGGTTTGAACAGGCCATCGATGAAAAAACAGAATACCTAAAATAATCAAGTAATGGCGAATTTTATTAAAGACAAGATGGTCACCGCTGAAATGTATTTATTCTTCGAAATATTTGATCAGGGCCATAAAGAGCTACACAACAACGACTATTACAATGACTAATTGCGCTAGAGTTACTAGAATTATCGGTATTCGACCGTTGAGTGCAAAGGGATCGGAGTTTGAACCAGATTCAACAAGCTTATACTCAAAGAAAATCCACGTATTATCACCCAGTCATTCGATGTGGTATTACGCACCCTGGACCATATTATCCAGTGCATTCCCCTTCAAGATGTTCGCTAGTGATTTGAGAAACATTTCTTTGAATTTTCTGGTAAAACGAGCGATCATGTTGAGCAGTCATCAATAGCGTTCACATCTGCGTCTCGTTCTCCAGTGACCTGTAGGCCAAAAATAAGAGACGATAGGATGTCACATAAAAATTCCTGAGTAGCTATCTGTCAATTATAACTACAACTTTTAAAATGTAAAAGAACAAGTTGCTCCAGGAACAGTCTGCGATACAAAGAAAAAATATATGTAAGAGATGTTAAATATTGGTAATTAAATCAAAACTTCGAGCTAGACACTGATCTAAAGCTGTTTTTTTTTATCATACATATAATTATAACAAGAATGTCGCTTGTTGCATAACATCATTTTCATCGTCATAATTACATGTAAAATAATTAACAGATTTGCTATATTCCATAATAGTATTATAACCATCAACGTATAATATAGTATAGTATAGTGTATGCATATATATATGGTGAGAATTTACAAAAAAATCAAAAGACGAAGACGGGTGTGTAAACAACAAACAGATGTATTAGTTTAACGCTCGGGAAGTGAGAAAGTCTTTTACATTTCGAGCCTACGCTCTTCTACAGAAAGGAGTACAAAAATAAACAGGGAGAGAAAATAGAAAAACGTTGAGACGTTATGATCTATCATGGCGAATGCCCGACGGAGGGGTCACGCAGGGGAGCTAGGAAGAAGGGGAGATAATAAAGTAGTGGTGATCCCAAAACGAAGGTGCGCGTGCGTGTATATGTGAGAGCGTGTATGTGCCTGTGGAAGGGGGCTGGTGACATTGACGTGTGCGTGTGTGCATGTGTAGGTGTGTGGATGGTGTATGTAGGTGCTGGGAAGTGGTCAATGCCTGAGTGATGTGATGTGGATGCTGGGGAGTGGTCAGTGCTTGTGTGTGCGGGGTGGTGTAATGTGGTGTGGTATGGTTGTGTGTGGTTTGGTGGTTTGGTGTGGTAGTGTGTGGTGTGGTGGTATGTGGTGTTGTGGTGCGTGGTGTGGTGATGTGTGGTATGGTGGTGTGTGGTATGGTGGTGTGTGGTGTGGTGGCGTTGGAGTGGGGGTTGGATTGGATGTATAGGGATGGTGGGTTGGAATGTGTAGGGGTGGGGTAACGAGGGAGAGGTGACGATGGCGGGAGAGGGTGGAAGGGAAGATGACGGGAGAGGGTGATGGGAGAGGGTGACGGGAGAGGGTGACGATGACGGGAGAGGGTGGGTAGGAGTGAAGAAAGAAAGTAGGTGCCAGAGCAAGAGAGGAGAGGTGGGTGGGAGGAATTAGGTCTGAGAGGAAGAGGAGAGTTAGATGAAGAGAGAGGAGAGTTGAGCCCATGTGATGCAAAAGAGCAAAGAGAAAAGATTAATCCCTGTTCTCAGCGAAGACGGGAGTCTGGATGTCCCCTGTGCAAGAACAATCCGAACATAGACAGGTGTTTTAAAGAGTGACCGGTAGAGCGGAAATGGTGAGAGACAGATAGATAGATAGATACATGCATACATACATACATACATACATGCATACATACATACATACATACACACATATAGATATACATGTGTGCATGTGTATGTATGTATGTATGTATGTATATGTGTATGTAGATGCTAGGGCGTATAAATGACGGAGATCCCAACATTTCGTCTGAAAAGGAAGAACAATAAGACAGTGGTACATTGCAGGGCCCAGCACCAGTAATTTCTATCAGATCCGTCCAAGTACTTGCATAATACTTTAATATATCGACACCGAAAAGATTAAAATGAAATTAGATATCGACGGTATTTGAATTCAGAATAGAGAGAGAGAGAGAGAGAGAGAGAGAGAGAGAGAGAGAGAGAGAGAGAGAGAGAGAGACGCCGCTAAGTATTTTGTTCAACTTTCTAAGAATTCTGTCTACTCACTCCCGTACTACAGACTGGTACTCCGTCGGTTACGACGACGAGAGTTCCAACTGATCCGATTAAGGGAAGAACCAGCTCCAAAATCATTCGTACACTTAGAGTAGTTCTCGGGGAGATTTACCTTGACAGTGGATGTAGGAAGGCTGACCCTAAGAAATACAGGTACAACTCATTTCCTTTTACCAGCTGAGTGGATAGGAGCAACGTGAAATAAAGTGCCCTGCTCAAGGACACAACGCACCTCCGGGTATCAAACTCACAACTTTAAGATCATGAGACGAATAATATAACTACTTGGCAACATGACTTCACTACCGTATTGTATACAACATGGCAAGCACACATAGCAACATTGGTTTTTAAATTCCATCATCGATTCTATATCGAGCTGTAAGCTTCATGTAACCTTTCGTTACATGTAATCTGTATCTAATACCTTTTGTACATATTTCCTTTCTCGCTTCTACGTCATGCAAAATCCGTTATCTGCTTGTAGCCTATCTTTGCAATGATTTTAGCATCCATTCCTTCAACATTATGGAGTTATAAAAGCTATATCAATTACTGTAACATCTTTCAAAACCATGATTCAGTTATTCTTTTTGGAAAACGAAGATAACCCATATATTTATATATAAGTTATAATATATGTATATATATATATATATATATATATATATATATATATATATATATATATATATATATATATATATATATATATATATATATATATATATATATATGTATGTATGTATATATGTGTGCATATATATATACATATATATATATGCATACACACATGCATACATATATATGTATATATATACATATATATATATATATATATATATATATATATATATATATATATATATATATATATATATATATATATATATATATATATATATATATATGTATACATGTATATATGTTTTTACATATATATATATATATATATATATATGTATGTATCCTTACATATATTATGTATGTGTGTGTAAATATAATAGAGATATATGCGAATATGAGCAGCCCGCAAGATATTTTTCAAACTCAGTAGCTGATGTGTTTCAGCTTCGATTTTCTTGTCTAAAAGTTGAATTCCACATATATAAATAGTTTTTTGTTTTTTCTTTATTTTTTTTTCGCTTGTGTCAGTTTCTTTTATTTCTCGATGAAGATATGTTCTGAATTAATGCTGTGACGTGTTCTGAATTAATAATATGATGTTATTTTGAAACATTTACCTGCTTTATCTCGATTTATATGGTGAAAACGAATTTTTTTTCTCCTAACAGTTCTTTCCTTATATGTATACATACATGCATCTATCTATCTATATATATATTTATATGTATATATATATTCCCTTTCTTTCAGCTACATATAATATCTTGGATATTATTGCTACGTATTCTCACTCATCTCAAAACATAGATTCTATGGGAACATTATTCAAATATCGTTGAGTATTGAATAAATTGTAAGCAAGAACTGAAAATATATTTATAAGGTATCGTTATGAAACTAATATTTTATGTATAGAAACTGAGTGAATCAAGTAGTTTTATTTCGCTGGAAGACTATTACATTACAGAGATGAGAACAAACAAAAATACGAACAATAAACTATAAATCCGTACATTGTGTCTGTTTATGGCATAAAATTATAGATATGTTTACCAGTATTCTCCACTTATTTCACTATAAGATTATAAACCTTCCTACTTATTGGATAGGCCGTTTATCAATATTTGCTCTTCTTAGTTTGGAAAATACGAGAAATCTCCTCGTGTTCGTGTCCTTTAGACAGCTGATTTATATTTACACTCCTATGCCTATTGTGTTATGCAAGTTGGAAAGAAAGCTGATAGAAAGTTTTCAAATGTTAGCGTAAATACACATTATTTGAAGCAGAGTTTGAAGTGATGATGAAGTTGAGGTTGAATATATTTCAAAAATCACGTGTGGATTATGTAATGTTAATGAAAAATATAATGGCTTCTATTTAAAGTAAGTGTGTATATAAGTGTGTGTACGTGTATACATACTTATATGGACACGCACACACACATACAAACACACATATATTTATATGTATGTATAAACATTTATATTCGCCCAGGTATACACACAGACATGCACACATATGTACGTATATATAATATTATTTTTATATGTATTTTTGTTGTTGTTGATATTGTTGTAGCTATTATTATTATTATTATTATTATTATTATTATTATTATTGTTCAGTAGTTTTATTTTTATAACGTGCTTTCACTTCACTACCGAGCGCAGCTCTGTGCGCCTTGGGTATGTGCTGTGGTTTGCTGTGGTGCTTTTATGTTTACTGTATTGAAAGTGTTTTGCGTAGAATGTGTGCAGTACCCAGTAGTGCAATTTTCTGTATGTTATATATATTTGTAAGTCCTGGTATTTTTGTTATGTATTTGTCTGAGTATTTTTTTATTATACCTAAGGCACCTACTATGATAGGAATTGTTTCTGTTTTTAGACTCCACATTCGAGTTATCTCTATTTCCAGGTCTTTGTATTTTGAAAGTTTTTCCATTTCTTTTCGAGAAACGTTGTCATCTGCTGGTATTGATACATCAATTAGAAAGCATTTTTTTCCTTCATGATCTTTGACAACTATATCTGGTCTATTTGCCTTAATTTCTCTATCTGTGTGTATTGGCATATCCCAGAGTATGGTTGCTTTCTCGTTTTCTGTGACCTTTTCTGGCGTGTGTTTATACCATCTTTTTTCTGTTGTTATTCCATAGTGTTGGCATAGCTTCCAGTGTATATAGGTCCCAGCTCTGTCGTGTCTGTGAATATATTCCTTCTTAGCCAGGACTGGGCAGCCAGAGATAATATGATTTATTGTTTCTTGTCCATCTCCACATATTCTACAGTTACTTGTTATATTTCTTTTCATTATGTGTCTTTGGTAATTTCTGGTGGGGAGGCTCTGGTCTTGTGCAGCAATTAAAAATCCTTCAGTCTCTGCTTTGAGTCCTGAGCTTCTCAGCCATTGCTGGGATTTTTCTCTGTCTATTTCTTTCGCATTTAGTTTAGCCCAGTATTTACCATGTAGGGGCTTTTCTTGCCATCGTTTTATCATGGTCCGTTGCTGTTCTAGTTTTAGTTTGGATTTCATTTGTTTTATAGCTTTTGTTGTTTCTTCTTCTTCTTCTTCTTCGTATTTGTTAGGTAGATTGATTTCTTGTTTGTATTTGTCAGCTTCCTTAAATACTGAAAACAGTTTTTTGTTTTGCTCGTGTTTTGTGGCTATTTGTATTAGCTTCCCTTGCTTCAGGAGTAGGTATTTTTGCAGTCCTATGGTGGTTATTTTATTATTATTATTATTATTATTATTATTATTATTGAGTGATTATTATTATTATTATTATTATTATTACATCTATCAACGCATACTGTCGGAATCCCCATACAGCGAGCTTCGAATACAGATGAAAAAGATTTTGGAACCTTTTAACGTTATTGCCACTTCCACCATAGATACCAATCGACATTAATGGTGTTAGGAAATGGCCGCGCATTAACAAAAAAAAAATTGTTTTTGACGCAGTGTATCATGTTTACTGTATACTATCCATTCAGCCATCTCACGAATATCTATGCAAATCTGACCACTCGAACCATGCAGCAACTACATTTGTTTACTAGCCATATCTAATCTGTAGAAATTTCAGCTCCGCTCTCCTAATAAAAACACATTACACTGCTACCCAAACTAATTTTAATACCACTGTCGCGGGATATCGTAGATTTAGCTCCAGATTCACTGTATGCATCTTTATTCGAAGAGGCATCACACGTTTCTCTACGTTCATTTCTGTCTATACCATTCTTTGTAACAACCCACTCCACATTATCCAGTAAAGGTACCGAGAACTTTAGATAGTATAAATATTTTTGACCTGACAAAATTCAGACATTATTATATGTTGCTATTTCTTTTCTCATTTGCAATACTGACTTGCGAAAATGAACGGTTTCTTCGTATTCATCCGTAATTTTTTTAGAAACCTAAGTCGCAGTTACCTACAGTTCTGTACGCTTGATCGCAGTCATTTACCGCTTCAGCTTTTGACGTAAACTTGTAGATTTCTGAAGAAAAATTGCTGACGTTAGCAGATGTAATTTGATTTTAAATAAATGGCTATATCTTCCAATTCACGAGTCTCATAATATATACAACATATTATTCGTTAAATGTGTGTGTATGCGTTATTCCATGTTTAAAATAGAACATAATATCTGTCTTTATTTTGTACTCAGTAAATCGAGAATCTAAAACTATGCGATGAAAAATATATAACTGCGCAGACATTTCAAAACAGGCAACTAAAATAAAATAAAGATAATAAAAAATTGAATTTTAACAATTCTTTGTTCAGATTGTTTCCAAATTGCTTCCTGACAAAAAGTCAATAAATCTAACGACATGGGCTGACTTTAAGGCTTAAACAGCTGTTTAATACAAATTATTTCCTTAAATAAAAGATTGCTTTGCATTTTTCTAACATGTTTCCATGCCACCATGGAACAATATAACTATGATACTGAATTCGTCATGGAAAAAAACAAAGGACCTAGTCATTATCATCTAACGTCAAGAACAAACATGCGTCTATTCTGATTTCGTCGCGCGATTAGTTCATCATTTGATGAAGAGAAACTACCATATCTGCTGTTTTATATCTGATACAAAAAGCGCATAGACTTTGATGTAAATATTCATGACCAAGATGTTTGTTTGTACTGTTTAGTCGTACACGGGTTAAGATATTGTCATCTATCGATAAAGGTCAAAACAATGTTGATTGTGGCCCAAATGCTTATATTTTTGCGTTTTTTTGGAAATAAAGATGTGGCCATTTTAAAGTCAATGTGTCTTCCTTTCTTTTATAAAATTGAAGAGTTCGAATAGCAAATCGATATTTTCGGACAGCCTACACTGTCAAAGATTGTGAAAGTTAATTGGTTGAATCAAGGATTTCTGTTGAGATATAAGTAGGTGTCGGTTAAGCTCAGCCTCTTAATATTTATAATAATAATAATAATTATTATTATTATTATTATTACTATTATGATTATGATTATTATTATTATTATTATACGCTTAACTTTTTCTTTGCTTGTTTCCAGTAGTCTAATTCTGGGATTAGAATTCTGTATTTGGAATTCCCTTAGATATTCCTTTGCCTGTTTTGTTACTGAGTATGATGGTTTTAACACCCAGTTATCAGAGCTTTTCAGATAGATGCTTAGGCCAATTGTGGCAATCTTCATTGTAATTTCAGTTGTAAAAGTCCACATCCACGCCCTTTACTTGGCAGGTAAAGTCGCTCTTGGTAGGTAAAGCCTTAGGGTGGTGCATTCTATGCATTTTCCAAAATTTTCGTAGTTTTCTGTCAAGATTAGAGATTTCAGTAATTGACCAGTTAATAATATTCAAGCTGTAAGTCACGACCAGTATGGCTGAAGTATTGACCGCTTCGACCCTGCTTCTTACATTCAGCTCTGTCTTGAGTATTGCCCTTACCCTGCGCTGACATTCTTTTCTGATCTTGTCCCTCATCATTGAATGTTTGATTCCATCGCCTTCAAATACCGTCCCAAAATAGTCTGCTGTCTTGATTTCGTGTTCTCCATATTTGATAAAAGTGTACTGTGTGTTTCGCTGCAGATGGCCTGTCTAATGCACGGCAATAGGCGTATGCTACTTCTGTATAATCATCTCAGGTCCTCTTTTATTTTTCTTTCTCTTGTGGGTGTGGTAGTGGCCTTGGAGGGCTTGAGTTGAGGCAGTTCCCGTTCAAGTAACCATTCCGGTTCGTATTCAGAGAAGAGTTTGTACCAGTGGATCACTTTTCGAACCCACGCTGGCTCTCTCCTGCGGGACGCGCTTCCAGATTAACTATAGCACAAGCGATTTGGTATACTCTTGTAGTTTTACTTTTTGTTTCGTTAGACACATTAAAAGAATTAAAATAATTACTTTTGAGGCATTAATTAATTTTTTGCTACATTAAAATAATTACTTTACAGGCATTAATTAATTTTTTGCTACATTAAAATAATTACTTTTGAGGCATTAATTATTTTTTTGCTACATTAAAATAATTACTTTTGAGGCATTAATTAATTTTTTGCTACATTAAAATAATTACTTTTGAGGCATTAATTAATTTATTGCTACATTAAAATAATTACTTTTGAGGCATTAATTAATGTTTTGCTACGTTAAAATAATTACTTTTGAGCCATGTATTGTGGAAGAAATAGAGACGGTTGTTGGCTCTGTCACTATTGTCGACTCCACCATTAATACAGTTATAGTTACTTTACCTTGAGTTTACATCATTGCTGATCGTCAATTACCACCAATAGTGCCTTGATCTGTATAGTTGTGACTAACCTTTGTAACTATGGTGAGAGTATAACTGTCATTTATTTAAATCTGCTGCCTTTGCTACCACTAACGTTTGATATTATTAAATGGTGTTTTGTTTCGACTTTGTCTTGTACTTGAGATAATCAGAAATATGTGAGGGTTGAAGGGAATAGTAGGAGGAAAAGAAATAGCTTGGTGAATAGAAAAAATTCCATAGGTCTGTAAATAGGCTTGGCAGATGTTGAGAAGGAGATCTGCAATGGGCCTTCGCAATCCTGTGCGATGAGACAAAAGAAGCCTCACAACCTTGCCGTCAGCAAATGTCAAATGTGTTTACTACTACTCGCGTTCAATGAAAGTGATGGTCTTGAAAAGAAACAATGCACTTTCTTTTGTTTTCTACTGATAGAAATAGCAATATATATATATATATATATATATATATATATATATATATATATATATATATATATATATATATATATGTGTGTGTGTGTGTGTGTATGTGTGTGTGTGTGTGTGTGTGTGTGTGTGTGTGTGTGTGTGTGTATGTGTGTGTGTTGATGTTCACATCGTTGAATTTTTGAATTTCTGAATTCAAAAACTTTTGGGATTTTTTTTCTTTTTCCTTCTATATACTTTGCTGCGGTTTAAGTTTTTGTAATTCTTCTTCTTCTTCTTCTTCTTCTTCTTCTTCTTCTTCTCATCATCATCATCATCATCATCATTATTATTATTATTATTATTATTATTATTATTATTATTATTATTATTGAGTGAGAGAGCAGTGCATGCCATCAAAGTGACCCGAGTAAAATATACGAAGCCCAGTATACACATCATGACTTCCCGTCTGATAAGGGTACACCAGACACATGCATCACAACCATATGTGTACGACATGGTGATCTCATATCAAGATAAATAGCGCATGGCTTTGCAGGTGGGACCCAGTTAGAATTATCTTCAGCTTGAGTAGCCCATCCAACTCAAAAGTTCCCTGAATATGGGTTGTTTAAGGATGTTGACTTAACACCCATGTTTCTAAAGGTGAATTATCCGAACTTCAAATAATTCCTCCCAGCACATGGCTATAATGCTCCCCCCACTACTTCTGCTCATGATCAGAGATGCACATATCGTCAGCCACCAAATGACATGCTCAACTGGTTAAGGTCAAACAACCGACAAGCAAATCTGTAGTATTAAGCAGAATATTTGCTGTAGCCCATCTTTTATACCAAGATATAACAATGTACATGATAACACTTCCAATCAGTTAAGATCAGAAGCCACGAGAGCCACTGCCTGGTACTGCATCAGGGCATTATTATTATCATTATTATTATTATTATTATTATTATTATTATTATTATTATTATTATTATTATTATTATTATTATTATTATTAGTAGTAGTAGTAGTAGTAGTAGTAGTAGTAGTAGTAGTAGTATTCAGGCAGCGAGCTGGCAGAATCGTTGGCACACTGGACGAAATATTTCATTCTGAGTTCAAATTCCACCAAGGTCAACTTTGCTTTTCATTCTTTCGGGGGCGATAAATTAAGTACCAGCTGAGTACTGGGGTCGATATAATCGACCATCCCCCTCCTACAAATTTTAGTCCTGATGCCTATTATAAAAAGGATTATTATTATGATTATTGTAATGGCATAGGTAAGTTGGTATGTTTGTATGTTGGTATTTTGAGAATATTATAAATCTGTTTGACTTGACAATTCCAAATATTTGCATATGTGATTACATCGAAACAACAAAAATGATAATTAATTACATCGTAGAAATTATAGTAAACTAAATCGTTCGCTTTCTCTTTCATTATTTTTAGCTTTTATCTGTGTCTGCGAGGTCAATCCCCTTGCATGCTCGAAAGTCTAAACTACAACACACCTCGAAGTTGTGTTATCGCTTTACATCGATTTTAGCCGTAAAAACAAAGCGTTCGGTTACAATGAATTTTATTCGTTATAGTTTCGATTGCAGCATGCTTAGTTACTTAATGACGTGTGAGCGAATTTATAATGTGTATGTCTCAATACGATCAAGCGACATTATTATGAATTTACCATTACGTTTGTTTGTTTTATATCTTTCAAGAGATTTATGTTTCCATTAAACTGTTTTAATAAGGATTCTATGACTTCCATTCGTTTTCGTTTATGGAAAATTTAATCTTGTTTTGCACGCGGAAATTTGGTTTTAGCATTATCACAATTTCTGAAGTTTGTTAATGGCAAAAGTTACATTGGGTACAACTATATGTACCACACAGGGATTTTGTGACACTAATTCATGAGGCGTCAGTGAAGGGAATGAGGCTGTATAGCTTCATTTTTGTTTCAATAGAAAAACAACTTATTTGTCAAACGACCTTCGATAATTCACTTCTATGAAGTACGTCGCGCGTATCAAAATATATATATCAAATAAAAGAAAGAAAATTCACACAGTTTACATAGTTTTAACATATTTTTAATAAACTTTTAAGGTGAAAGAGTATTGTGCTTGTCGACCGGTTTCGCTTTCGCTAATCATGACATTGAAATTATTGTAATTTCGTATTTTCTACAGGAGAAAATGCGAAATTCACAAATCCTCATACATAACATGGACTAAAATCTTCTTCTTAAGAAACTACGGAATTAAAATAATATCAATGTCATGATTATCGAAAGCGAAACCAGTCGACAAACACAATACTCTTTCACTTATGAACTATTAAAAGATATATTAAAAAACTATGTGAACTGTCTGCATTTGCTTTCTTTCATTTTGTATTTTTGCGCTACAACTCCCCCGGTTGAAATAATCGAAATTCTGCTCCTCCCTCTTTCTCAATATATATATATATATATATATATATATATATATATATATATATATATATATATATATATATATATATATATATATATACCTTATTTAAGTCAAGGAGACATTAATGAATCCCAATTTCACTCACCGGAGATATAATTTAAAAACAAAATATGTCTCCGGAGAGTTAATGACAATGTAACCCTAATTTATAACTAAGGTAACCTCGGCCTCATTAGTAGTTAGTGAAGTATTCCACGACGTTAATTCTTACCTCCAAGGATCTGCTAGCTACGAAACATGTCTAGCCTGGATTTCACCTGTTCCATTCCCTCAATTTGGAATTTTATTTATATTCATAGCAACTGTAGTTGCTAACCATTTAAAATATAAATTGCAATACTAACAATAATATTGAATTCTAACTCTAACCCCCGAAACTAGCTTTAATTTTTGCGTGGAATCACGATCTCCTATGTTTGAAGCATGTAATTTTAGAAAAAAATCCGGAACATTAAAATAGTTACTGTACATAAGTTTAAAATTAAGCAGGAAAAATGTGATAAACAGTTGTAATTTTGTGGAGATTTCCAGTTGATGTTAGTATCTTGTAGGTTCCAACGTATCCGGAGTGGATTTTTTCTTCAGACCACTCAAGTATCCGAAACGTTGGAATCAGTGTTAGTGCTGCAAATAAATCGAGGTATATTGCCTTGTTGTAAAAAGAGAATTCCGAATACCATACGGTAGTATTAGAAGTAGTAGTAGTAGTAGTAGTAGTAGTAGTAGTAGTAGTAGTAGTAGTAGTAGCAGCAGCAGCAGTAGTAGTAGTGGTAGTAGTAGTAGTAGCAGCAGCGGTAGTAGTCGTAGTAGTAGTAGTAGTAGTAGTAGTAGTAGTAGTAGTTGTAGTAGTAGCAGCAGTTGTAGTAGTAGTAGTAGTAGTAGTAGTAGTAGTAGTAGCAGCAGCAGCAGTTGTAGTAGTTGTAGTAGTAGTAGTAGTAGTAGTAGTAGTAGTAGTAGTAGTAGTAGTAGTAGTAGTAGTCAACTGGAAGTATCCAAAGGTTTGATACATTAATGCCTATCTATGGGTATTGTAGTTAATACGAACGTTTTTTTTATAAGTAGCCTTGCTATTTGATATGGATTTACCAGTAATATTTATTTTCTTACTACGATGTTCGTGAATTGTGTGCATATTATTTCTGAAAATCCTCATCGAAATAGTATTAGGCCAACAAAGAATAGCATTTCCACCATGAAAACATGGATATCCATGTTTTCAGCTAATGAAGAAATATTCAACCAAAACGCTGAACGAAGACTTAGCATACGTTGACAGGATTACCTATTTTCTCGAATATTTCAATCGCTGTGATGACAGAACTAGCATTCTATCATGGTAGTACACCCACTACTATGCGCGTTGCTGACAATTTTGATATTATAGATAGAGGCAGCTTTCAGAATGACGGAGCTAACTCTGATTTGTGTACGCTCTATTGTTGTTGGCACTCCGTCGCTTACGACGCCGAGGGTTCCAGTTGATCCGATCAACGGAACAGCCTGCTCGTGAAATTAACGTGCAAGTGGCTAAGCACTCCACAGACACGTGTACCCTTAACGTAGTTCTCGGGTATATTCAGCGTGACACAGTGTGACAAGGCTAGCCCTTTGAATTACAGGCACAACAGAAACAGGAAGTTAGAGTGAGAGAAAGTTGTGGTGAAAGAGTACAGCAGGGTTCGCCACCATCTCCTGCCGGAGCCTCGTGGAGCTCTACGTGTTTTCGCTGAATAAACACTCACAACGCTCGGTCTGGGAATCGAAACCGCGACCCTATGACCGCGAGTCCGCTGCCCTAACCACAGGGCCATTGCGTCTCCACTGTGTACACACTATAGTAATAATGCAACTACCATGTTGAATATGGGTAATAATGATTTCAAATTTGGGTACTAAGCCAGGAATTTTGAATGCATCGACCCCAGTGTTCAACTGGTACTTATTTTATCGACCCCGAAAGGATGAAAGGCAAAGTCTTCCTCGACGAAATTTGAACGTAAAGACGTACTCACGATTCTTATTTCGTTATTGCCCACAAGGGGCTAAACATAGAGGGGACAAACAAGGACAGACAAATGGATTAAGTCGATTACATCGACCCCAGTGTGTAACTGGTACTTAATTTATCGACCCCCGAAAGGATGAAAACAAAGTCGACCTCGGTGGAATTTGAACTCAGAACGTAACAACAGACGAAATATCTCTAAGCATTTCGCCTAGCGTGCTCACGATTCTGCTAGCTCGCCACCTTGAATATGGGTAATAAACCTTTCTACTATAGGCACAAGGCCTGAAATTTTAGGGCAGGGTACTGGCCAATTGCATCAACCCCAGTGCGTAACTGGTACTTATTTCATCGACCTCGAAATGATGAAAGGCAAGGTCGACCTTGTCGGAATTTAAACGTAAAGATGAACGAAGTGTAGTTAGGCATTTTACCATGCGTGCTAAAGAGTATGGGTAATATTGTTAGCCGTTGCAGTAAGCAATATTCTAACATATTCCAAGACTTGGCACCTGGTTAGACGTCTGAAGAGAATATAACTTAACAAAATCATTGAAGATTCCGATGATACTTTTCAAAACGATCGCTAATTGAATCTATCAAACGTAGGCAACTTGAACATACAGCTGTAATTTAGATGATAACCTGTTCATGTTAAATATTTATAGGCATTCGGTGTTGAATAGTTATATATATATTCGCATGACGTTTGGGCAGTATCATGAACAATAGTTTTCTTTGGAACAACAAATCTCCTATATCAAGCAAACTTTCCAATGATATCGAAATACGTGAACTGTCGAAACTGGTAAATGCAGCTGCGAAAGATGCATTATCAAGATTAAAATCCTTTGTCACCACTGTTGTATTTCTAAGAACGCTGTTCCTAACAAACATACGCGCATATATGTGCTTCTTTGTATATTTTATATATCTATTTATTTATGTATTTCTACATGTATCTACATTTGTTTACATCCATATTCTATATACACATTTTTATCCGTATATCTTTTATTAAACAATGCACATAAACTGAGTATTAAAGTCTGTATAGACTAGTCAACAGGAGAAATTTGAGCTACTGCAGGAACAAAAAAGAAAAGAAACATGCTATATGCAATTTATATCGCAGATACAGATGATGATAACATCAAGAAAGACCTCATTAATATATGTTGGTATAATGTTGCAAATGTAGTTGATATATTTGTTAAAGAGCTTCAAAATATTTTATATGTGTGTGTGTATATACATAAATTACACACATACAAACAGACAGAGAGACAGATACACACACATTTTATAACTTTGTCGATTTGTCTTAGTCTGTATGGCTATATAGATGTGTGTATGTGCGTGTGTATGTGCGTGTGTGTATGAACGTGTGTATCGAATATATACATTGATATCTGGTGCGCAATGTAAATAATATAAATAATATATATGTTGGCATGTAGTTAATATATACAACAATATATACGTATATGGATATGTATGTATATATATATATATATATATATATATATATATATATATATATATATATATATATATATATATATATATATATATATATATATATATATATATACATATATATATATAATAGATAGATAGATAGATAGATAGATAGATAGATAGATAGATATAAATACATAGTCCATGCGTTCAGACATACATACATACGAACGTATGGTGTATACAATACAAATAATCTGTATGTTAACATATCTGGAATATATATACTGACGCTATATTGTTTATTATCTCGTAATAATATTACATTCCTTATAACGGCATATTAATATACATATAAATAACTATACATCAGAGTGAGTAAATATTTGAACTAAAAACATTTGTAAATATGTCTTTTCAATAACATATATTTATTTTTATGTCTGATTAGAAACTTAAGAAACTTCTGAAAGAAAAGTTTCGTAATTCATTAATGACAAGAATATTAATGTCGATTATTTCTGTGGACCTAATCAGAGAAACAACTGATTCCAATATAGTTTTCACTAAATATTGAAAAAATAACAGAGAAAAAAGAATAAATAATTTTGCCTGACGACATATATCCGTTTCAAGTGACATCGGTAACGAAACTGATCGCAAATAACAGTAAATAAGTGGAGACATTTCTGTCATTTTTTCTTCCTGTTGTTCATTAGGAAATAAAATCTATCAAATTCATGAAACCTCCCTATGGGTAGATAATTGTCAATGTGCTTACGCGAAGACACGACTTACCGTGATACTTATAAAATACAATTTCGTCGGCATAACTGCCTGTATGTATGTATGTGTAAATGTATGCGTTCATAACATATGACGTCTCCGTTTCCTGCTCCTAAAATCTATATACGTACAAATATATATACACACTTCCACATAAACACACATGTCAGACATATTTGTGTGTGTGAGTGTATGAAAAGACAATAGTGACACACGTAATATGCATATATCTGTGTGTGTATGTGTGTGAATGTGTGTACATATATATGAATATATATATATATATATATATATATATATATATATATATATATATATATATATATATATACATACAACAGAATATACGTATATGTATATACACACACACACATACATACACACACACACACACACACACACACACACACACACACACACACACACACACACACACATATATATATATATATATATATATATATATATATATATATATGTACATATACATGCATACACACACAAGCACACACGCACACACACACATATATATTCATGTATACATATATGTATGCTGATATCTCTTTAAATAGAAACAAAGATAAAGAAAACATCTTCATTTCAGATATTCAAATATATCATACTTAATACAATAAGTGAAAGTATGTCTCTTGCCTCCGTTACTTCCAAGTTCATTCTAGCGGCCAATGATTTTACTAAATATTGTTGTATTTCGGGATGGTCATTTTTGTGTTTTTGTTTTGCCAAATAAACACGCGCACTGTATTTTTTTCTCTTCACACGTTCATTACTGTTCTTATTTTATAAACTCATATCTATTGTCCAGAAATATTTCGTCACACATCAGTGACCACTTCAGCAACACTTTTCGTTTTCGTGTGTGCCCTTGCTCCACTTACTCCATTTTGTTCTTCTAAGATATGTATCCTTAAGTGCGCATGCGTTTGTGTCCTTGTTTGTGTGTATTCGTGTGTGTGCGTATGTGCGTGCGTGTGTATGTGCGTGCGTGTATATGTGCGTATTGCGAATGCTGTGGAATTGCCATCTGTGGCTGTTAATATTTTCGTCTCTTGCGTATGTGGCAAATTTATATGATGAAGTTTGGTCGTAAGTGATATACTCTGATGTGATATTAAAGTTCGACATAGCTGTGCTTTGGGTAGGTAACATTGTGTAATCCCTGACTGTACAAATAAATAATTCTACACTTGATGCCGCTACTGTTGTTGTTGTTGTTGCTGATGTTGTTTAACTTTAGGTCAGTATAGAATGAGCTTGATTTTGAAACTACTGCTGCTGTTATTACTACTATTTTACTCTTGTTTATCTGTGGTTAACATACGACCTCTTCATTTTGCTGTCGATATTGTAATTGTCTAGCCTTATGTCAGCTGAATTTGTGAAGACCCAGACACCGCTGCTGCTGCTTACCATGTCGATGTTGCCGTGGCAACTGGTTATCACTATTCAGCTTTGATTAAACAGGACAATGATCTGGATGCAGATGTTGTTGTTTGGCCACAGGACAGCTTCATTTGTGTAGACAACACGTCTAGTTGCAACAGCAGCAGCGGCGCCAACTGTTATCGATGTTGTTTAGAACACAGCTCTTATTGAGCAGAAGTATAAACTGACACATGTTATTAATCTTTAACTTTAGGCCTGTGATGATTAAACCGACTCAGTGACCTACAGCAAGGGTTCATATTATTTGTCTTCCGGTCACTTTGCAAGTCAGCTCTGACCGAGTAGACCTGTAATATCGCAACATTTGCAGCTATAACGGTTTTATTGGTAGTCACCAGCTTTTCTACAACATTTATAATAGTTAAAATAATTGTATTTTAAGGCTGCTTATCTTACACTCATTTACGAGTGTATATTTTAATTGTCTTGAGTGAAAGTTGATATTGATAAAGCCGCCCCTTAACTTTTAAAGGATATCAACAAGTATTATATTACAGCGTTCCTTCATTTTTTCTAAGCCGTGTAAAATAACTCGAGAGGTTGGGTCTCCGCCCAGGCCTTTCGCGATAGCCGTAAAGCCAGCAACTTTTCATATATATATATGTTAAAGTCTGTTAAAGTCTGTCATACCGGCCATGACGAAGGGAAATAGCCCTGAAACTCGAGTCGCCTTTATATATATATATTTATATTTATATATTTATATATTTGATCCTTTATATTGAACACTCAATATTTCATCTACATTCAATACTTTCTTTCATGGTGCCATCCATTTTTATTTTATTTTATTTTATATTGTATATTGTATATCATATTATATATTGTATATTCCATATGCTATACCCCACATTAGTTCTGCAGGAATATAAATAAAACATAAAAAACAGACAGTGTTGGAACTCTTTTAAGCAAAATAATATATTCCTCTATACACAATCATACAAAAAACCCCACCTTTTTTGTATTTATTTTTACTCGCATATATATATATATATATATATATATATATATGAGTGTGTGTGTGTGTGTATCTGTATATAAATGTATATATGCATATATATATATAGTTTTTCCTTGGGGCTGGCCAGACTGGAGCAATATCGAGAATAACCAGCCAAAATTGCAAGGATAATCGGGATCTCGACTGAAGAGAGAAAACTCCGAATGACCTGTCCGTGTTTTCTTTGTATCGTCCGTCTGTATGTTTTGCATTCTTGTCCCATTCTGTATTATTTATATATATATATATATATATATATATATATATATATATATATATATGTGTGTGTGTGTGTGTGTGTGTAGAGGCGTACGTATACTTTGTCTCTTATATGTAAGTACACATTTTCTATATATATATATATATATATATATATATACATATATATAGCAATTTATAAATATACAAGGTGTAAAGATACTGACGATTCAGCATACACCACGTAGCAAAATTACACATATTTTCAATACATATATATGTGCGTGTGCGTGTGTGTGTGTGTGTGTGTGTGTATGTGTGTGTGCGTATGTGTGTGCGTGTATGTATATAATTACATAAAGAAGGAAATATATAAAAAAAATTAATTCCTCAATGCTTCCGATACCGGGAATCCCATCGAGCAGAATCAGTGTGACCCAGAATATGACATTCCTACTTCTTTCCGTCCCTTTTACACTTTATCGAAGATTTTATATCTTTCCATTTTCTCTCGCAGGACTTGGTTTGAACCTAAGGTGCAATTCTAGACAAGTATCCGAAGTGCTGTATTGTGGGAACAAATTCATTTCCTCGTGTTTGCATAACGATATTATGAACTATTCACCCGTGCTTCACACACACGCACACACATCAATATATATACACTCATACGCACACATACACGCATATACACACATATACGCATGCATGTATTGGAAATGAACGAAGAGCAAAATGCAATATTAAAATTACACTATGAAAAGCAACACTGTACACAAACCAAAAACACTCACTGACTGCTGGAAGAAATTCGCTAAGAGTAAAAAATACAACACGACAAATATTTCAGAAGTAACAAAGTACCATTCACTCTACCCTGCCGAACAGGAAATGGGTCCATATATCGACAACACATCCCATTACGCTTGTTTGCAATTTTCAATAAAAGATCAGAATTTGCGACTTCTTCCAGATTCTTCCGCACAATATTTCCTGAAATATTTCCAAACAGCATTTGCAGAAAATATTATATGCGCCATAAAAGTATGCGCCATACTGAAATTTTGTCATATATTGGAGGTATGCATTCATTTCTTTATTTATTGTGGGTATATAGTCAGTTCGAAACTTAAGCAATGTTAACAACAGCTACAAATCTTAATCGTATGGCTTGCATGCATATGGAACTGAATAACTAAAAATATTATTCGCGCAATCATGGGTTTCCGGAAGGTAACAAATATGCTTCACAACTGCATGGTTCTGAGGCTCTAGGTTCAGCTCCACTGCGTAGCACCTTGGGTAAGAATCTTCGGTCTAGTCTCGGCAGACATAAGGTTCGTGAATTCGTGAGTGGATTTGGTAGACACAAACTGTACGGGGCACGTCGTATATGTGTATATATATATATAATTATATTAAGGAAAGCAGGGCGAAAAATTACCTGCTAGAAATAATGCCATCTTTTTACACCGTATTTGTGTGTATGTATTAACAGCACACACCCACTAAAATTCACAGTTTGGAAGTTAGTTATGAAGAGGCCCAAAATCCATTCTAAGTATCTCATTAAATTGCATTTCAATGAAGCAGGATTGCTTGATAGCGTCTGCACGGGAAAAGAATAACAAAATTACAGTTGAAGAAGAGCCCCACGATTTAAAAATAAAAGAACTTTTTTCCTGCAACAGAATCATACCCCATTGAGATTGCCTGGCGCGCGCACACGCACACACACACACACACACACGCGCGCGCACACACACACACACACACACACACACACACACACACACACACACACACATGTCTTTTTTCTTTTATTTATCTCAGTTACTAGACTGCGGCCATGCTGTAAAACTGCCTTGAAGTATTTTTATTCGAATGAATCGACCCCAGTATAGATTGTTTTTAAAGCTGGTATTTATATATCGGGGTCATTTGGCGAACTGCTTAGTTACGGGGACAGAAACTGACCAACATCGGTTGTCAAGCGGTGGTAGAGTCAAGCCCAGACACGGGCACACACACACACACACACACACACACACACACACACACACACACACACGCACAGACACACGCACATACATGTATACGACGGGTTCTTTCAGTTTTCGTCAACAAAATTCACTCACAATACTTTAATTGGCCGAAGGTTACAGGAGATGACACTCGTCCAAGTTAACCCGCAGTGGGAGTTAACTTGGAACAATGTGGTTGAGAAGCAAGTTACTTACCACACAATCGCCTGTCTACACGCCTGTCTTCGTCATTTTATTTCCCTACTTTTCATCCGATGTTTCCTTATGTACATCCTGTCGCTAAGAACTTCAGTAAAACCAAACCGACAGAATAAGTTCTGTATTCACAAATAAGTACTACGGTCGAACTGATCAACAGTGTTCCAGCATGGCCGCAGTGCATTGACAGAAGCCAGTAGAAGAGTTAAAAAGATTGATATATTAAATACAAAATTTGATGCAATTGTTAAATTAGTGGCTTTCACACTGAGATATTTGTCACAGAATATAATAGGTCTGTCATCTTGATCACAACGCAATTCTGATCAAAAACCAGTCTGCTCTAATTCAATCCTTGTTTACTCTGAAAGATTCGGTTTTGATCAGTGCCGGGAATCATTGCAGTGAAAAGCTGTTTCAAGTAATCGATTTCCATAGAAATATATTTACAGTCGGAGTTGTATTGCAAGTAAATCAATTATTCTCTGTCTAGACGTATGCTATTTGTTGGTGTTGTAAGAGAATGAAAAGAGACGGAAAATAACGGATGACATTTCGTTCTATTTATTTCGTATTCAGTACAAGGACTCTTACTTTCAAGTTAGAATATTTACATTGATAAATACGTTCAGGAAAAATTTAATCACCCAGATTGTGTAGTCAGTAAACTCTTAAGTCAAGAAATATGGCAGTTTAAATCTATATACATCTAGAATATGAAAGAGCTCCAAACAAGTTGAGAAAAACGAAATAACTACAAAGGAAAAATAAATAAATAGAAATAGGAAAGTATAATTTAGATTGATCAATTGGTAGAGGACATTAGATTTTTTTTCTTTTTTAATATTATAATGCTGAATTTGGCAATAAAGAATATAAAAATGATTTACAGTTATTCAATCAGTTTGCGAATGTATGTAATTTAATTATTAAAGCACGCCACTTATAACCTAACATTTTAAATAACCACTGTTATCAAGGAGTATTTTATATATAGGTACCCTTGTATTCGTCCTTTAAATTTCAGTTACATGATCATTTATACTTCTCTAGCTTTGACAATTCCATCAGACTTTTATTTCTCAGTGTTCGTTGTAGGTGAACATCTACATAGGACTATTACTTTTGATTAAATTTTTTTTCTTCCATCTCTTCTTTTGATTTCACCCAAATATTCAAATGATGCTTAATAAGCTTTCAATGTAAAGAACAAAAAAAAAATTATTAAATGTATTGCTGGTCATGGAGTGAGAAAGGTGCAATATTGATCACAGGACAATGGGAGATAACTAGGTCAGGATTTGTTTAGGATAGAACAGACCCATGTCATGCAGAGATGATTATAATTGGAGTTTCTGGATCACAGTTGCAAGTGCTTCACCATCAATGTTGTATGTCTTGGATGTAATGCAGGAGTAATAACTTTTTCTGATTTCTTCCAGCCACAGAGCATCTTGGTTAAATTCCTTTTCTTCACTCCAGATTTTCCTCCAGAAGGAGTCTATGTCTTCTCGTGAAAGAGCTTCCGTGATGTTTACTGCTCCTCTTCTCATGTCTCTGTATACTGCTTCCCGGTTGTGGTTAAATTTTTTTGTTTGTTGTTTTTCTCTCGGTTATTCTCTTCTGATATCGTAGTTTTTCACTGACAGCTTGTAGCTCTTGCTTGAGGGGGATCAGTTTGCAAGTGAGTGTCCTCTTTTTGCTGTCTCCAAACATCATTTCTATCTCCTTCTTTACTCCCTGTTGGTAGGACGTATAGTGATTTGCTTGTTTGCATGCAATAAGCATCATTACCTGACTGATGGTCTTCCGTAAACCAGTTATCTTTTTCTCTGTCTGCAAAACCTATGATGGTACTTTCTTTGTTATTTCAGCTTTGTTTACTTTTTGAATATCATACATGTACTGTTTTACAGTAGTAGCCAGCGCCTATAGACAGGCGTTAATCTGCCAGTATGTGGGTTCATCACATTGTTGTAAATACTCATCACGAATTTCGTTAACAGTTTTTAATTCCGTATCTCGTGGATTTCTACTTACTTTGGTAGAAAATATTCTCTCCTTAAGAGAGTCATTCAAAGCCAAAGTTATTTTTTCTCGGAAAATTTCAGTAAGGGCATATTTCACTGGCATAATATCCTGACTACCACTACTGCAAAAATAATCGTAGTGGTTGTGCCTGCTATTTATCATAGTCGTAGGGGACAGAGGTCCGTTACTTGAGCCAGTAATATAGTTTGGCTGGCAGGCACTATAGAATCTGTTGGAATGTCGCTAGCTCCGAAACCACGTGACGGTCTTATATCATTCACGCTTTCGGTTTTGCTTATAGAGTTAGGAAGAAGGTTGATTTCCGATTTCTTAATAAAGTTACAGTTAGTAACCTTCTGTGTATGTTCTACAAATGTTGCTTTTTGGCGTAGATGTTTCGCAAAAAAAAAAAGGTTTTAAATCTGGACGCAGATCGTCCCAGTATGTTTTCAATCGTTTCATATAGCCAACAGTGGGGTTTTGTTTCGCTTTTTCGTAGAAATTAAATACATCATTATTCAATTCCTAACTTCAAGACAAATGAGTTTTGTGGTTACGGTTTCTTCTATAACTACGGCTAGAATGAAATTGTTTACCTGTTGAGCTATTGTTTTCGTTCTGTTTCTCGATTGTGTTGTTGATGATGTTGTGTCCAGCCATGTTGTTTGTAGTAACTCTCTGCATGCTAAATTCAAGTTTCAGCCGAAAATCATTACGATCATGAATAAAATACTCCCTCAGTTAATTCCTCTGAAGATTAACCAGTTACTTAACAAGGCTAATAGCTGTGACTCTAAAGTTGGGGATAGTATTCATAGTATTTTCGATAGTCTCCCACGCCAAATACGCGACTCGTCGCTTCAAATGTTTCATGTATATATGTATGTAACTATCTATGTATGTATGTATGTAACTATCTATCTACGTGAATCTGTGTACGTGTGTATCTGTGTGTTTTCTGTTTGGAATTCTATTTTGTTCCAGAGACGAATTATGCATATGGGTAATGGATATTGTACTTCTGCATCTAGAGAGGAGCCATTAACAAACTAAGCACTGGGATTCTTACATTAAAGATAGTCTTCATCTAGGCACTGACACTTCACACAAGAACTGGAAAATCAAAGAATACTCTATTGCATCAAGGAAAGAAATCGTTTCAAAATAATGATATATGATGCTAGCAAAGAAAAGGCCTGGTAAAGTATTAAATGTTGAGACTAATTATTACAGATATATGTTCATAACACTAAATGCTACTATCCATAGAGCATATGGATATATCACAATCAGAGGCATTTTTGTGGGGAAATGTAGAGTAAAATGTACTTAATTTCTGATCGGCATAACGAAATCTTATGTTTAAGCATTCACGAGAAATGGCACACAATACAAAGTCAACTCGATAGCTAATCAATTGTTTGCGGTAGAGTGAAGAAATTAACGAAATGATTACTCGTGAAATGTAACAGGCAAATGTGATGATAGAAATAATTAAAGGCTGTTGAGATAAGCTCTTCAATAGTTGAGTTAAATGAACTGACAGATATGATGATAAATCGTAATTCGATTTTGGTGATTAGCTAAATGCTGCTAAGAAAAAGATCAGTTCATCTATCATATAAATTATGTGTTACGTAGTTTGCACTTCATGAAAGTTACAACGGCTGAAACGATAAGAAGGAGCCGTTAATTCTGTTTATAAGTTATGCGTTCGTCCTTTGTTGTTTAACAATGATTTGTGACTTTGAACAAACTTATTTGGTTTCAAATATACCTGACTGTATATCAATGGTATTGATGTCATGTGAGTTGATGGCAAACAATAATTGTACTACTAGTCTTGATATCTAGTTACAGGCCTTGAAAACAAAAGGAAAACTTTAGAGAACTACCAGCTGAGTAGGATTATGTTTGTGCGGTTAAATGGGTACAGGCAGGTTTGGGTAGCTAATATTTTTGTTTTGCATCTACTCAATTTGGATTTCAATTCTACATGGCAGTAGCTTGAACAAATGTATCCTGCCATAGTATCGAATAGACAAAAGATTGTTCAGTGAAATTTTGTAGATGAAATCTGTGTGGAACTCAGTCGGACAGACCGTTCTTCTCCAAGGTGGAGACATAGAATTTTTGTACAAATTTAATCCCACTATTAGGCATTTCAAGGCCTTTAACTGGAATTTAATCCGTTTGAAGCGTTCGGGTTACGTTTCTGTTCTTACGATAAATTTACCCCTTCTCTCCTTAAAAATCAAAAATTATGCTGTCAATATCCCTTCTCCTCTACATGACCAATATAGTATATTTATTATCTGCGAGACTCTAAATAAATCCGTCGCCCTCTTCTAAAGCACAACCGTAAATCAGTTCAATAACACTGTCAAATGATTCGTTAACTTGTAATACATTGTTCAATTACTGAAACGAAACGTTTTCTTGCAATAAACTAACAATCTAGTCAGGTTCAAAATGTTCATTGAAGCGCATAACGTCACAGAAAACGGAAACGAACGATCACCTACAGATATTTACGCAGAGTCGAGTTTAACTTGTTCTTGTCTGCAACTCTATCAAATATGATTACAGAGATTCTGTTCGTTCCTGACAATTATTTCTGTAGTTCTTAAAATAATTGAAAGTGATACTACTGGATGTAGACGTTTCTCCAATTCGAGACAATTTCCCACCCTGTAACACACACCTACTTCCAACGGAATGCGATGACATGTGTACGTACTAGTCTATGATATGAGAATTTTGTTTGTAAACTGAGAAAATATATTCTGGCCAAGTCAGGTCCAGTCTGAATACAACTGCCTCTTGTCCTGACAGCGACCCAAAAGATCATGTAAAATCGTCAACAGATTAACTCTCTACATCCCAATTGGACTCAATCGAGGGTCTTTCTTGAGGTTTGTAGAATATCAGCAAGTTTTCATCGTAAACTCAAGTTATGGTTCTAAACAAGTAACCGAATATCCGTTATGAAGTAATATAGCACCTTCTAATCCGAAACTAATAAAGAATAGCAAAGGTACATATTTTTCCGCAGGCTTACTGATCATGAGACACGTTTTTACGGAAAAATAAAACCTTAAGCTTAACATGCTTAGCCGGAGATATAAATGAAATGACATACCTCTTGGCGTAAAATTAGACATTTTTCTAACGTTCTATTTACTAAAGAATATTGCTTTCAAATTTTGGCACAAGGCCAGAAATTTCGGGTGATGGGATAAATCGATTACATCGACTCCAACTTTCAACTGGTACTTAATTTATCGACCCCTAAAGGACGAAAGGCAATGTCGACCACGGCGGAATTTGAACTCAGAACGTAAAGACAGACGAAATACCGCTAAGCATTTCGCCGGCGTGCTAACGTTTCTTATTTCTTTACTGCCCACAAGGGGCTACATACAGAGGGGACAAACAAGTACAGACAAACGGATTAAGTCGATTATATCGACCCCAGTACGTAATTGGTACTTATTTAATCGACCCCGAAAAGATGAAGGGCAAAGTTTCTGCCAGATCGTCGCCTTATTTACTATAGAATATTAAAAGAGCGTCGGATAAAAGAATATCAAGTCCTAGAGAGGGAGTTCACTTGTGCATACTTAGTGATTGAGAAAGTATAGTTGCATATATTTAGAGACGTAACTTATAAATATACTTCAAAATACAGTAAATAGCATATATCTTCAGGATATTATACATGATTCGAAATTTTTTAAGTTTTACATTTTTAGAAATGGGATAATTTGAGCAATTTAAATCTAGATCAACTTGCACATTTGAAAGGGCATCGCCTAATGGTGAGAGATGGTGCACTCATGATCGTAAGAACGTAGTTTCGATTCCCGGTCCGGGAAATGAATTCCCATACCGACAAAATACTTCATTACACATTGTTCTGAGACACTCGTCTCTAAATAAGTTCCAGCACCCGCTGGGAAGATAGACCTGCGACGGCCCGGTGTCCCGTTCCGACAGGAGTGTTGCAACCTCCTTTACGTATAAGCTTGCAACACACTTTAAATCAGTATAAATGAAAAAACGCGTGACATGTATAGCATTTAATTATTTAGATATGTACTTAGAAATGGGAAATAATAGTAAAAAATGGTACTGGAAACAAAAGTAACGTTACAGGAATGGCATTATCAAGAGAACAATGAAGTCAGAATATATAAAAAGAATATAACTTGCAGGGTTCCAACTCCTCTTTGGACATTGACATTCCTCTGATAAGAACGGTAGAACTAAAATATACCTTTAGTTGTATAATATAAGAAATATATAACATATGTCTTCTTTATTTAGTTATGAGAAACATAGTTTAATGTTGTCTGTTGCATATATTTTTGAAGAATCGTGTATATGAATTCGCATAAAAAATAAATAATTTAGAGATTTAGCAATGCAAATTTAATAAAGCACCAAACAAACATATTGCAGATTTATCTTACAGGCAGCATTTGATATTTTTCTCATATCTCTGATACAAAATATCATTTCTATGGCATCCTTAAGATGGAAATGTCAAAAATAAATAATAATGAAAATTGTATTGTTACTATGTTCTGAAATTTCTGTTGAACTTCATATAGAAAATTCTTGAAAAATATACCTGTCACATCAATTTATAAACTTTTTACAATTAGCCAAATGAACTGAGATAAATTTACTTTTTTACCTCCGGCATGCAGATAATTTTTAACATTTCAGCAAAACATCTTTCAAAGATGGAAGACTTCAGTACGTCTGCCGCATGCGTTGATGTACATGAATGAACTTTTATTGTACCAGTAATTATTAATTACCTCTATATTTTCTTGCCATATTTGAGATGGTCTTTGTTTTGCCAAATAAACACACGCGCCATATACACGTTCTTCACTTAGTATTGTTTTTATTTTAGTGTCCTTTATTCGAAATCATCCGTCAAGCATACTGTGATCTCTTTAGTAATTCTCCATTCGACGTGGGAGAGAAGCCACATGGGCGAGGAGTTGTGTGGGAGAGGCGCCGCGTGTGAGAAGCGCTGCTTGGAAGAGTAGCCGTGTGGGAGAGGAGCCACGTGGGAGAGGAGACACATGCGATAGATTCGTTGAAGAGGCCACAGGATATGTGACGAACGATTCCGGATAAAGGACACGAAAATAAGACTAATAATAGATCTGAAGTGAAGGACGAGTATATAGTATGCGTGGGTATTTAGAAAAAAAGTAATAAATGACCGTTCCAAAATATAACGATATCTGTTCCAACATACGATTTCATATCAGGAATCTTACAAAGCAAGCACATAGACGTAAATCATTTATATTTCATGATTGAACTTCTATTTGTTTTAGTCATGCTGGGGTAGTGACTTGAAGGACTATAGTCAAACAAATCGAATAAAGCAGTATTTTTCTTTTTTTTTCTTTCATATCATTGTATTGATTGTAACGGTTTCTCTTGCGGAAATGCTAAGTTCCGATACATAAACAAATCAACACCACTTGCCAAGTGGAGGTCGAGATAGACCCAGACACAAGAACACACGCACACACGAACGCACGCATTCATGCACAGGCACACATACATAAACACACAGACAGGCATTCTCTCTCTCTCTCTCTCTCTCTCTGGTACACACTCATACACTCATAAGCGCATATTGAATGATATAGTCATGGAGTCTCACATAAATAACTTCAAATTTCTCTACCAAAGATAAAGCGATTGCAGCCCATCTTCAGCTTTTTTTAATTTCTTTTTTCTTTATTTCCCACAAGGGGCTAAACATATAGAGGACAAACAAGGACAGACAAAGGGATTAAGTCGATTACATCGAACACAGTGCGTAACTGGTATTTAAATTATCGACCCTGAATTGATGAAAGGTAAAGCCTACCTCAGCGGAATTTGAACTCAGAATGCAACGGCAGACGAAATACCGCTAAGCATTTCGCCAGGCGTGCTAACGTTTCTGCCAGCTCGCTTTTTTTCAATGTCTGTCTACTATATTTACTGAAAAGGCTTGTTTGGATAGGGTTTAAAACAGAAGACAAATGCCCAAGGTGCCATGCAGTGGGACTGGAATCAGAACCATATTATTCTCAAGCAGACGACTTGTTATCACCCAGTTACGTCTGCACCTAATTCACATCTTTAGGTCCGCTTTACTGTATAGAGTTACTGAGTTTATGTTTGTGTATTTATTTTATTCCACTTTTCCATGTACAGAGGTGGT